>NC_048219.1:96535557-96656338 GCF_002007445.2 Ailuropoda melanoleuca
AAGAAAGAAAGAAAGAAAGAAAGAAAGAAAGAAAGAAAGAAAGAAAGAAAGAAGAAAGAAAGAGGAAAAAGAAAGAAAGAAAGAGAGAAAGAAAGAAAGAAAAAGAAAAAAGAAAGAAAGAAAGGAAAGAATTAGAAAGTAATAGAAGATTGTTTTCTTGGTTAAACTAATTTATTGCCTCACATTGTTGAAAGTTAAAACATTGGGTATGTCTCAGAGAAATTAAGTTTCTTACTGAATTGTTGATGCTTTTCTATATTTTTAATCAACAATATACAATTTTATTGATGACATCTAATGCCCTATGGCCATAATTCATCAAAATATTTTAAAATGAATACTAAAATCCTAGTGATTGGTTTCAGAACAGATCTCCCCAAAATGTGCCACTTTGGCATGTGGACTATTTTGAGCTGGAAGCAATCAAGAATCTGCAGGCTCTAGAGAAAATTTGTCCCTCCCTCAACTACCTAGAGCAATCTAAATTGGTTGTCTTTCCTAGAATAAGGATAACTACCCAAGATAAATTTTATCTGAGTGACCTATCTGTATGACTGGACAAACATCTAATTACCAAACATCTGCTCAACTTATTGCCCCATGAATTACCCTCCTCATATTTGAAGTCCCAGGTCAAGATCTCATTCTTTAGCTTAGGATGGCATATATATACTTCATTGTACCTTTGTGTCTTTTAACCTCTCATGTATGTGGAGTTCCTGTATGTACAAAATTAAATTTGATTTTCTTCTGTTAATCTGTCTTAGGTAAATTTAACTTTTTAAATCAGCTGGAAAAAATTTGAAGGGCAGATGAAATTTTGTATTCCCCAACATTGATAATGCCCGTAGTTATTTGGATGGCTACCTTATTCCTTTTATTGATATGCAAGGTTCTTCAATTAAAAAAAAAAGAACCATATGATCCTCTCAATTGATGCAGAAAAAGCATTTGACAAAATACAGCATCCTTTCCTGATTAAAACCCTTCAGAGTGTAGGAATAGAGGGTACATTTCTCAATTTCATAAAAACCACCTATGAAAAGCCTACAGTGAATATCATTCTCAGTGGAGAAAAGCTGAAAGCCTTTCCCTTAAGATCAGGAACATGACATGGATGCCCAATCTCACCATTATTCAACATAGTACTAGAAGTCCTTGCAACAGCAATCAGACAACAAAAAGGAATAAAAGGTATCCAAATTGGCAAAGAAGAAGTCAAACTGTCTCTTCGCAGATGACGTGATACTCTACATAGAAAACCCAAAAGACTCCACACCCAAACTACTCGAACTTATAGAACAATTCAGTAATGTGATGGGATACAAAATCAATGCTGAGAAATCAGTTGCATTTCTATACACAAACAATGGACTGAAGAAAGAGAAATTAGGGAATCCATTCCATTTACAATAGCAACAAAAATCATACGTTATCTCAGAATTAACTTAACCAGAGACGTAAAGGATCTATATTCTAGAAACTACAAATCAGTCTTGAAAGTCATTGAAGAAGACACAAAAAGATGGAAAAATATTCCATGCTCACGGATCAGAAGAATAAACATAGTAAAATATCTATGCTACCCAGAGCAATCTACACTTTCAGTGCCATCCTGATCAAAATACCAATGAACTGGAACAAACAGCCCTTAAATTTGTGTGGAACCAGAAAAGACCCCAAATCTCCAAGGAATTGTTGAAAAGGAAAAACAAAGCTGGGGGCATCACGTTGCCGGATTTCAAGCTATACTACAAAGCTGTGATCACAAAGACAGCATGGTACTGGCACAAAAACAGACACACAGACCAATGGAACAGAATAGAGAACCCAGAAATGGACCCTCGGCTCTTTGGGCAACTAATCTTTGACAAAGCAGGAAAAAACATCCAGTGGGAAAAAGACAGTCTCTTCAATAAATGGTGCTGGGAAAATTGGACAGCTACATGCAAAAGAATGAAACTTGACCACTCTGTCACACCATACACAAAAATAAACTCCAAATGGCTGGAAGACCTCGATGTGAGACAGGAATCCATCAAAATCCTAGAGGAGAATGTAGGCTGCAACCTCTTTGACATCAGCCACAGCAACTTTTTTCATGACACATCTCCAAATGCAAGAGAAACAAAAGAAAAAATGAACTTGTGGGACTTCATCAAGATAAAAACTTCTGCACAGCCAAGGAAACAGTCAAAAAAACTAAGAGGCAGCCCACGGAATGGGAGAAGATATTTGCAAATGACACTACAGGTAAGGGACTGGTATCCAAGATCTACAAAGAACTTCTCAAACTCAATACACGGGAAACAAATAACCAAATCAAAAAATGGGCAGAAGATATGAACAGACACTTTTCCAATGAAGACATACAAATGGCTAACAGACACGTGAAAAAATGTTCAAAATCATTAGCCATCAGGGAAATTCAAATCAAAACCACACTGAGATACCACCTTACGCCAGTTAGAATGGCAAAGATAGACAAGGCAAGAAACAACAATTGTTGGAGAGGATGTGGAGAAAGGCCATCCCTCTTACACTGTTAGTGGGAATGCATGTTGGTACAGCCACTCTGGAAAACTGTGTGGAGGTCCCTTAAAAAGTTAAAAATTGAGCTACCCTATGATCCAGCCATTGCACTACTGGGTGTTTACCCCAAAGATACAGACGTAGTAAAGAGAAGGGCCATATGCACCCCAATGTTCATAGCTGCATTGTCCACAATAGCCAAATCATGGAAGGAGCCGAGATGCCCTTCAACAGATGACTGGATTAAGAAGCTGTGGTCCATATATACAATGGAATATTACTCAGCTATCAGAAAGAACGAATTCTCAACATTTGCTGCAACATGGACGGCACTGGAGGAGATAATGCTAAGTGAAATAAGTGCATTAGGAAGATGTGGTGCATATATACAATGGAATATTACTCAGCCATCAGAAAGAACGATTACACATTTGCAGCAACATGGACGGGACTGGAGGAGATTATGCTAAGTGAAAATAAGTCAAGCAGAGAAAGACAATTATCATATGGTTTCACTCACTTATGGAACATAAGAAATAGGAAGATTGGTAGGCGAAGGAAGTGAAGAATGAAGGGGGGGTAGACATAAGGGGGAATGAACCATGAAAGACTGTGGACTTTGGGAATCAAACTGAGGGCTTCAGAGGGGAGGAGAGTGGGGGATTGGGATAGGCCATTGATGTTTATTAAGGAGGGCACATATTGTATGGTGCACTGGGTGTTATATGCAAATAATGAACCATGGAACACTGCATCAAAAACTGGGGATTTACTGTATGGTGACTAATATAACAAAATAAAGTGTATAATAAAATAAAAAAATAAAAAAATGAGTCCAAAACATTCTTTAGTGCTAAGATAGAAATTTGTACTAGTTACAGAGTTTTCACAAACACACACACACACACACACACACACTTATTCAAAGTTGAAGCAAGAGGGGCGCCTGGGTCGCTCAGTCATTAAGCATCTGCCTTCAGCTCAGGGCGTGATCCCAGCGTTCTGGGATCGAGCCCCTCATCAGGCTCCTCTGCTGGGGAACCTGCTTCTTCCTCTCCCATTCCGCCTGCTTGTGTTCCCTCTCTCGCTGGCTGTCTCTCTCTGTGTCAAATAAATAAATAAAATCTAAAAGAAAAAGAAAAATGTTGAAGCAAGAGATTGTTCAAACTCTTTCTTTACTCCGGACCTATTCTTTATTCTATGTCAATCTTCCTCCACACTTTTCCTCCTACCCCTGTGGAGGAGAAGACAGAAGTTCATTTATGGAACAGGGAGACATCCTCACTAATAGTTAGGTTGCTCAGTATCTCAGCCCAGGCTCTCCTTTTCTGCATGTATCTGGGCAGGTACTTTCATCCATAGCCTGCACTGCATACCTGCTCAACCAGACACACTCACAACAACTTTCTATACAAACCTTGACAGGACAGAGGATGACAGTCCCCAAAAATTGAAATTAAATAGGGAAAGATCAGAGAGGAGGATGAAAACACATTAAGGCAAAAAATTTAAAGTTAAACTCCAACCCAGCTTTTAGCAACGTTTTGCATTAAGGATCACTGGGGAACCTGACAACATTTAATAATATGGTTCTTTAATTTATATAGCTGTTATTCATTAAGAAAAAAAAACGCTCAAGAAAACAGAGTTAAAGGATGAAGATGATGGGTGGGGTAAAATTAGGAGGTTTTAAATCTGTGATTGCAATAAAGAAACTATCAAATAAACCTCCAACCGAAAACTTAAATTCCACTGTGATTCTTAATGTGCAAGCCTATTTGGGGTGAATGAATGAAAACACCCTTCCAAAACAAGCCAGGAAGGGTAGAGTCTACAAATTTAGCTTGCAGTTTCTCAAGCAGACCAAGGGGTGGGGAGTAAATTATTCAGGCAAGTGTATATATTTCTATCAATTAAACACCAAATACATCAACATATGCAGTGCTAACCATTCAAAAAATATGTAGGCTAAATTAAAATTCAAAAAATCATGACTGGGAGAATAATAGATATTTAACACTAAAAAAATTTCACCAAGTATTTTTCTGATAAAGTCTACTCAATTAAAGGAAAAATATCTAAGATATGCATAATTAATTTTTTCAACATTACACTATTATGTTATGCACATCCAATTAGATCCTTCCAGAAATAAGTCTAAACATAAAACATTTTCATCCATTGTTTGGTTTGGATTCTTTTTGTTTTTTATTTATGTTTCAATTCATACAGAGACATTATAGATTTATACAGACATTCTTATGGTTAAGATGAGGTTGTTTTCATGGATGCTTCAATGCTCCCTGAATGATGTGAGTACATGGGAGAAGCAGGCTCCCCTTTGAGCAGGGAGCCTGATGTGGGACTCCATCCCAGGACCCTGGGATCATGACCTGAGCTGAATTCAGATGCTTAACTGACTGAGCCACCCAGGTGTCCCAGTTTGATACATTTTTTTAATTCATTTTTTAAAATACATGCTGTAAGGTGTAGTGGTCCAAATTCATTGTTTTGCATGCAGAATTTCATTCTGAGTTAATGAAAAAGTTCTGGAACTAGATAGTGATGATAATTTTATAGTATTCTGAATGTATTAATAACCACTGAAGTGTATATTTAAAATGTTGAATTTATTATGTATAAAATAATATCTCAAAAAAGAAAGTGCTTATTTTCTTCCACTTTTAAAAATTTACATTTTCAAAAGTTTATGTTATAAGGAGTATAACATAGCCAACATCTTAGGTAAATTTTTTGAAAATATTAATAAATGGCTAAGTAAAAATGAGAGGATGGAAAAAACAGATGTTGGTATGTAAACACTAATTCACAACAATAATAATAAACATAAAACCTTGAAGAGAGAAGAATGAGTTATGATGAAAAAAAGTAAAATATCCTAAAATTAATAAAACACAGATACTAAATGCAAATGCTCAATAAGATGAAATCCATGGAAGAAGAACAAGATTGAAATGATAAGTACTGCAATGCAAGTGCTTGGGAGCAAGAATTAAATGCTGTAATAATATCAATACATTTTTAAATAAATTTTATAAAGTTGAAGTTAATACATGATTTAAAAATAAAATTTTATTAAGAACCTTTCCTTTGATGAGTGTAGTCCTCAATCCATGTGTACCAACTGGCTCATTCTACTCCTGAGATGGGAGTGTGCAATTTTAGTCTTCTTTGACAGTTATTATCATAGTTCTATATAGTGTGCTTATATTTCTTCTTTTTTGAAATCTTTGATAGAAATCAATTATTGAATTTCTGCTATGAAAAATGAAGGTTTAATGTCAAAAATATATCTATGCATATGTAGCATACTATATTGGATAAGAATGCATTTTTAAGATCCATACCATTCAGAATTGTATAAAATCTTGATATTCATTAACTATTTAACTTTGATTACATTACACAGATTTTATGAGTTTAAATGAACTACTGTATATAATATACATAGTGTTATCAAATAGGGTGTAATATTATCTATTAGTATTGATTATTACAATATCTTTTAACATTATCATTCTAGATGTGGCTGTTTTTATTATTAGTAACAGTTATTCATTTATACATTTGTCATTACAGAAATAGATTTTAACAGAAATTAGGGGAATAATCACACTGTAAAAGAACATATTTAAAATGTAAAGATAATGAAAATAAAATATATCAAACTGTGGGTGAAGCCATTAAACAAAATTTTGTAACCCTAAATAAATATACTGTAAGCAAAGTTCTGACAAATTATCTAAATACCTCTTTAAGGAAGTTAGGAAAAGAAGAGCAAACTGAAATCAAGAAAGTAGGGGAAAGGAAAAAGTACAGAAAAAAAGCATAGCAAGTAAAGACAAGTGTATAGAAAAGATCAACAAAATTAAAAAACGATTTGAAAAGCCTTATAAAATAGATAAATTCCTAAAAGTTTTGTTGACAAAGTGCAAGAGAGAGAGAAAGAGTAAGAGAGAAGACACAAATTACTGATATTGAGAATGAAATATAGAGATCTGACCGAAAATCCTATATGTATGTATAAATGGATAATAAAGTCTTTATGAATAATTTTGTTAGTAAATTGGGAAAAGTAGACAAAATTGATAAATTATTAGAAAAAAATTAAAACTGACTGCAGAAAAGATGGAAAAAAATGAATAGCTCCAAATCTCTTAAAGAAATTAATTTTTAATTAAAATCTAGAAAATAAATTTAGATATAGATGCTTTCACTGGTGAATTTTTCAATCATTGAGATCAAATTAACCCCCACAGAATACTTTTTTTTTCCTAGACAAGAGAAAGGAAAATAATTGTTGCATATTTTATAAGGTCACATTGACATAGATACCAAAACCTGCTCACTAGTACAAGAAAGGAAAATAACATGTTAATTACTTTTTCTGAATACAGATGCAAAAGTCTTAAAATCTTATCAAACCAAATTCAACAATACATAAAAAATATATCATGACAAGATAATATTTATTTCAGTAATACAAGAAAGATTTTACTTTCTAAAATCAATCAATTTAATTCTTTATAGTAACAGAATAGAGAGGAAAAAATCATATGATTAACTCAGTAGATACAGGAAAAGAATTCGAAAAATTCACTCACAAATGAATAACAATTTTAATAACCAGGAATATTCTTGAAACCAATAAATTTTCTTAATCTAAAGAGGGGTATTATACCTGTATGGCTTAGATTAGAGTGACTACAAATAATATTGCTCAAGGAGGTAATACGATAATTTATGGATAGAGAAATAAGGGAGAATCTAGGGGAGTTAAAATCTAACATTTTGTTGTTAAAGACCAGAGTCCTCAATAATTAAACACCTGGAAGCACAGGATCAAGGGAGAAGCTGTTAATCACAATGAAATCTGGGTTGGGAAGACTGAAAGAGTTAGGATGACCAAGGGAGCATCACCACATGCCATCTTCTATATGATGTGACTTTCTCACAGTTTGCAACTTCAGAACAGTCCTATTTCTTATTTCTTAGACTGGGGCTCAGGGGTCCAAGACTGAGTGTTGCAGTGAACAAAGAAGATGCCGCCTTACCTCTTCTGACTTAATCTAAGAAATCACATGGTGTCACATCTGCCACATTCTATTAGTTATAAGGAAATCACAAGCCCACTCAGTTAAAAAAAGGAAAGATGTGGTCTCACTTCTGGATGGGAATAATGTTAAGATTATCGTGTGGGAACAGACATATCAGAATCACCTTTGAAAAAATCATTAACAATTACATATCCTCTGTAATCTCCAATCCCTCATTCTGGAAGATGAGTTTTTAGTTGATTAATGTAATTTTTTGATAGATTCTTGAAAACTTTTATTTCTTTAACTTTTTTTGTCATTTTCATTATACTTTCTTAGAGTTTTTGTTTCCCCTGTATACCATTCCTATATTCAAATATTTTATCTTTCTATAATGTTTTTAATTTTCTAGAAGTCGATAATATTTTTGGATTTTTCCTTTTTCTAAAAACACTACAGTTTTTTTTTTGTATTGGCATACATTTTCTTGTTTTAAGGGTGTAATATCAAAATATCTATAATCCTGATACATTTATTTTTCAAAAATTATCTCAATTTTATCATTTTCCATTTTTGAATGCCTTATTTTATCTTTCTGTCACAAATGGCTGTTGATATTTTATTGGCTATCATATTTAAAACTGATTCTTGTTGAAAACTCTTGCTCTTGGTTTAGGATTTATTGACAAACAGTCTCATGTTATGTGCTTGATCTGGTTGTTGTTCTTTTATGTAGAAGAACTGTCAATATGTGGAGGTCTTTTTTCCCAGAATGTTAGTTTTTCCACAGAAGACTTGTCTGGAACTATTCTACAAGTTGGCTGAATAAAGTCAAAGACACCAGGCTGAGACAATCTGGAAGCCAAACCATGAATGCTGTTTTGTGTTCATACTAATGTATATGCAAACTCTAATTCAGTCCTCTGGTTCATCTCACATCTCACCTCTGCCCTTCATGTGCCTAGTGTCCTTGAAGCCACAGCACATGTAGACCATTATTTCCAGAAAACATGTAATTGGTGCTCTGCCTCGGAATCAGGCACTTCTCTGTAGATGTTAGGTCAATGTGTAAAGTAAAGTGGGTCAAAATTTCTCATATACTTTCTGACTCCTTTCACCTAAGAACTTGTTCTGTGGTTTATGTTTCAATTTTAACCTCTTCATTCTTGGTGTCAATTTATTTTCTGAATCCTTGGAGTTTTACAAGGAAAATCAGTTCATTTCTCATCATATTTCATCACTTGTCATCATTATCAATAATTTAGAAGTCCTTTAGGACTTGTCCTCAAATCTCAAATATATCCCTTTTCTAATAGAAATCTGAATTTTATATCTGCTTTTATTTACATTTTTATCATATATGTGAGTATGTATGTATATGTGTGTTTATCTTTTTACATTATATTTAAATTTATGTAAAGGAAAATAGTTGTGTTTATTCATCTATAACTTATATACTTTCTGTTCAAAGTGATATTTGTGAGCCTGATGATTTATTTCCACTCAGTTCCACAATCACCTTTTCTATCTGCTCTGTGAAAATGAATCTGGACCCTGTTGTTCTTAGTTAGGTGGCACAATGTTAAGCTTTGTCTGTAGGCAGTCTGAGAAAGACATTGCAGAAAGAAAGGGTTTTGTTTCCTGGTTCCAGTGTCCTTCTCTAGGCAGGCTCTATTAGTACACACTGGTTTTCCAGAGCTCTGGAAGCCAGAGCTTCTCCAGTACCCTCCTCCTGCAGTTTATGGAAGTCAACAGCAATAAACCAACAGCTTTCCTGGCAACTCCTTTGCAAGTGGTTTTGTGGTAGATTACCTCTGGTGAGTCACTTCCTTGAGAACACTTTTACTTGGCAAGCTGGAGGGTGAATTTCCATCAAGTCCCAAGGGGCAGATTTCTGGGAAGTTCCACAGTATGGGAACACAGTAACTTCTCTGCCATTCAGGGGCCAGGCCACAGACTCCCCAACAATTGTGGAAGCCTCACCCTGGCAGGTGCTCCCAAAATGGCTGTTCTCTTCATCCCTAGGTATAATGGCTACTCTTACTAGAATTCTCTTTACTTCTTATTAGATAACACCTTGTTATTCCAATCCCGTTATGGTTGATAATTCTTTATATTAAATTTTCTTTGTTCGAGTTACTTTACGATTCTCTCTCCTGACTTGACCCAGACTGATATTCTTTCCTTTTGTGTATAGTGATAATTTATTCTTCTTTCTTTTTCTTTTTTACTACTTATGGTATTCTTTCTAAAATATGCATTTAATTTGCAATTCACTCATTACTGATAAGTTTGCAAGACTGTTAAGATGTTTACTGGGAACTCATGTTTATACCTACCAATCTTTTGTATAAGTAATATCATTTAATCCTCACAACAGTAGTATTATATTCTCTGTTTTATCTGAGGAGACTAAAATTCCACTAGGTGTAGTGATATCTCAAGTTAAGTAAGTCGCTCAGGATAAGGAAGTGGTAGATCTAGAATTTAAAAGATTACCTTTAATTCCAAAATCACTGTTATTTCTACCACTCTATGTAAGCAATCATGGACATGGTGTAGAAAGTGAGAGTTTACTATTATAATTTGACAAGACAGAGCTTGATTTATTTAGAAAGCAGCTAGGATTCATTAACAATCAATACACTTTTCTTCTGGCCAGTGGGACCAGGGATGGAAAGAAAGTAATCTGTTTTCAATCATTAAAAAACTAGTTTTCCTATGAGTTTCTGAATTAAACTCATTCTGAAATTCATCACTAACCCCTGAATATAGTGGGTTTCACATAATATTGGGTCATTACATTTTTTAGTCATCTTCAAAGATAATGAAGAATAATGTATGTGAAAATCAGTCTGATGAAGAAAGAAAATATTTAAAATTCAAATTCAGATAAGACTTCATTAAATAGGCAAAGTAGAAGTCCCAAAGCTGGACTTGTTCACTTCTTGGTTTGCAAATGAAGATTTTTAATAATTGAATGACAGAGAGATCAATGTGGGGAAAGAATTCAAAACCTAACACCTCAGAGGAGTTAAAAATAATATAATTACATGTCAAATCCATGAGCAAGATTTTCAGGACTGTCGATTTGAAATCAGTGAAGGTTATTCAAAGGGACAAGGGGAACATACTCCCGGTCCTATACTCTTTCACTCTGTTTTATACATAAGGAGATTTGCACACCATCTAGTCCCAAAACCAATTTAAACATTTGTGAAGTTTTTCCTTTGCAATCCACTCTTCCACCTATGCTATGATCTCTCCTTTGTGTCCTCTGCTCTTGGGCTTCTGTTGTGTTCAATATTAACCTTTGAAAATGGTGATGGGTAACAGCAGGGTTACTTCTCTTAGCAACTGAAAAATATTAGAAGCATAGGAGAATAAATGTTTTAAAAAAAGAAGAAGAAGAAAGAAGGAATTGGGGTGCCTGGGTGGTTCAGTTGGTTAAGGTCTGACTCGATTTTGGCTCAGGTCATGATCTCAGATTTGTGAGATTGAGCCCCTCCTCAGTCTCTGGGCTAAGCATGGAGCCTGCTTGGGATTTTCTCTCTCTCTCTTTCTCAAAAAAAAAAAAAGAGAGAGAGATAATTTCATTCAATGGAACAAAGAACTATTTAAACAAGGGTTGTTTCTTGGCAGTTTTCAAATTATGCAACATCAGTTGCTGCTTATTTATTTTATCAGAATTTTTAAAACAAAATTCATTAAGCATCTACCTTTGGCTGGGGTCATGATCCCAGGGTCCTGGGATCAAACCCTGCATCAGGCTCCTTGCTTAGCAGGAATCCTGCTTCTCCTTCTCCCATTCCCCCTGCTTGTGTTCCCTCTCTCACTGTCTCTCTCTCTCTCTCTCCCTGTCTAATAAATAAATAAAATCTTTTAAAAAAATTCATTAGTCTATATCAATACATTATGGGATGTGCCTCTGAAATTGCTTCTGGTAATGTCGAAAAGGTAACATTGTGCAACTGAATTAGGGTAATATGCTCACTACTTTGCTGCACAGAGTACGCCTTACCTACACCAACAAGCTTACCATCTACACCTTATAAAGCTCAGTCTTTTGTTTTCCAAATAATCATGTTTAATACATGTGCCCACTGGCCACACTGTTGAACTGGTTTCTTGCTGGATAGATTGAAATCTTATCATTTACAAAAATAGAATCATAAGTAAATCTTGCTATTCCATAGAAGTACGGGTCTTTAATATACCATCTGGTTTACCAACACCTCATTTGACTAGTTGATGTTTAAATGTATATTTCACAAGTAAACTTTCTATATGAGACCATAATTTATTTTCTTTTTTTCAATAATGTATCTGTGGGATGGAATCTCTTGTGTTTCAAGATTCTCTGCTTAGAGTTTCAAATGATTTTCCTGCATTTTTAAGATAAGTAGGTGCTACTGCATACAAAGATAAGAAAAGACAGAGCACCCCAAGTAAATTGTTAAGTGTTCATCTGGGGCACATGAAAGTATATCCTGTGCTGTTGTTTGGAAATACCTGACGTCTCTGGTTTACTCTGGTTTGTACCTTTACATTTGCCATTCCCTACCTCATAGTCGTGACTGCCATAACTATTTTATTCTCAAGATTAAGGTTTATCTTTACGTTATTTATCATTAGTTGCCCAAATAAGTCTCCCAGATTCCAACTCTGCCAAATTCCCACCCTATGAGCCTGACTTGAGTGGAAGGTGACTAACAACAGAAACCTAGACCTCCCCTACTTGGTTATTGTTGACTCAGAATGATGGCCATTCCCCATCTCAATGCTGACTTTACTATAGACAGCTTTACCCCCATCTTCTGATGATATCAAGGCTGCAAGTCATTCTCTCTCACCAGGGTTTTGAGACCCTTGTCCCCAACACTGCTGGGGAAAGTGGAACTGTATGTAGCCTCCCTGCCACCTGGCTCTGCACATATATGCTCACAATATTAACATTTCTTTTCTTGTATGTGAGTCAGATTAGTGGTATGTGACAAGCTGTCACTTTAGATGTAATTAGATGAAAGCTTTTTCAAGGCAAAGTTTCTAAGAGGGAATGTGATTTAGTATTTCCTAATGGGGGCATTTTTTCCACCTAAGGAACACATAAAAATATTTAGGTCTAATAGTGTGAAGGCTTTCCAACAACTGAGAATCTTAATTTACCATTACCTACAATCAAATTAGTCAAGAAACTATTGTGGTAGACTGTAAGCCAGCTATTTCAATGTTTGCCTTCCATTTTCATCACAGTATCCATGGAATCTAGGAGAGAGTTTAGTGCCTTTTGGTGCTATTATATAATATGATTAATGTTATATAAACCATTTATTGCTGAATGCACATAAAGCTAAAAGGGATTTTAAAAAGATGGTGCCTTTCCTTAACATGAAAATAAGAAATTAATATAACTAGCAATATAGAGCTAGAAATATGAGCTATGGAAGTAGTGACAGAGATCTTTTAAAAGAAACAAACTTTTAGAGAAAGCAAATTGATATGAACCAATAATTTAGGGCTGCCTTCATGGACCTTTAAGGAGAAAATTGTTCAGTGACTAATTTTTGATAAATGTTTTGAGTATTACTTTGTAGCAAACATTTATTTTGTCTGTCAAATAACTCATTACCATTTTATCAGACCAAAACTCAGAAGAAGAAAACTCAAAATAACCCTCTAAAGAAATAAAGCTACCTGTGAACATTATTCATAATTTTAACATGAATAATCAATATTTCAACTTAAAATCTACATCATCTAGTGAATAATTTATTTGTATTAATTTGATTCTAACTCCTCCATATGAAAATTAGTAATATGGCATCAAGTATAGGTATATATTTAATCTCATTGAATTTACAACGGAAATGTTGACAAAGAATGAATATGTATTATCCTGTTAGGATAAGTTAAGCCACTCTGTCCAATCCATCAGCTCAACACAAAACACAAGAAAGGAGAGTATTTTAATGAAGAAGGAAAAGACATATGGCCAACAGCCATGACTTATACTTCATACATTCACTCATTTGATTCTATAATCATTTATTCATTTACTTAATAGCTGACACATACATTCATTTCAGAAGCATATGCTAAGAATTCACTGTATTCAGGCTCTATTCTCAGAGGAATGCATAATGAACCCAAGGAAGACGGGATCTCTGCCTTTTCCCTATATGCTGTTGTATGCACATTTTTAGCATCTCTGACCTCATAGATGGATCCTGGTGGCATTCTCCAAAGATGTTTTCCTTCCTAGTATTATTTACCCTTGCCAATAAAATCTTACTTTCCCTAGTCAGGAATGGTGAAATCAGTTATCTATAATAAACTTGGAGGAGTTATTTTATTCTACATTTTATAAAGGTGGCGTGCTGTGTAAAACTCCCCTGCAGGTGACATTGGTGTTCAGGAGCCTGGCAGAGGTCTCTGGAAAGGATTACAGTCAGCCCATGGTTGTGTGTTTCATTAGAAGCCTACTGCTAAGATTGCAATCATGGTGGTTACCTAGTAAGTGTCCTTCACAGGAAGACCAGGTTCCTGAGTCTGTTGCTTCTTGCTGTATCCTAGGGGTGATAGCTGTTTAAGCGCACTTTCTCTGTTGGTTACATCTCATGGGACCTACCAGCATAAGTCCCACTGGCAGCCAGAGGCAGGCAACGTAGTGATATCCCCTGGCAGCAGCCACAAATTGGGGCACTGAACAGGTAGTGATGACTAATTTTATGTGTCAAACTTGACTGGGCCACAGGTACCCAGTTAGTCAAACCTTACTTTGGGTGTGTCCATGAAGGTATTTATGGAGATCAACATTTAAATCCGTAGACTTAGTAAAGCAGATTGTCCTCCCTATTGTGGATGGGCTCATCCAGTCAACTGAAGACCTGAATAGAACAAAAAGGCAGAGTAGGAGTGAATGCCTTCTGCCTGACTGATTGCACTGGACCTTGGCCTTTTTCTAGCCTTTGGACTCAGACTGAAACTTTAGCTCTTCTTAGGTCTTATACATCCTGGTTTGCAGACTGGAACTTACACCATCAGTTTACCCAGTACTCAGGCCTTTGGATTTAGCTGGAATGATCAGTAGCTGTCCTAGGTCTCCAACTTGCCAATTGAAGATCTTGGGGCTTTTCAGCCTAAACACACACCACACACACACACACACACACACACACACACACACACACACACATACACACTTTTGGTTCTGTTTCTCTGAAGAACCTTGACTAATACAGATGATAAAACTATATATTAAGAATGACTGAGTCATACTGTGCAAATATAATTATACCAATTTTAGATACTAGGTGTTGACATATACTGAATTCAAACTGACAATGGATTACTGAAGTAGTAAAAACCCTTAACCAGGGAAAATTTCTAAAGTTATCTTATGAAGATTTATGTTCTAGTTTTATTGTTCCACCTTGTTTGTCCAGGGCTATGCTTTCTGTTAAAGAAGACAAAAGGTGACATCTTTAATCCAAGGCTCTGTCTATAATCAAACATGTTAGAAGAGTGTTGGTCCAAAGAATTCTCGGGTTGGAGGTAGAAACTTACATTTTTTATGTGTGAACTTGAGACCATTCTCTCTTTCTGTTTTCATGTAGTAGAGCTCTGTTCTATATTCTCTGCAGATGTAGAAGGAATATTTTACTAGCCTTGGGGAGATGTGTTACTTTGTAACTGGAGTCTGAGGTGGAGATGTATCCTTATTGAGTAGAAACATAGATGTCTTGAATCTTCCATTGTAAAACCACTATATTTTTATTCTACAAATAGTTCCTTGGGGTTGGTGTTTTTTAATCATTTCACACCAATATAACTTGGAATAAATTTATCAGAGGCCAATGGAAAATAAGATTATATAGCTAAAGTAGAATAATCTCATGTATCAAATTACAGTAAATGCAGACACATGACAAACAGCAATGAGCATTTCATGGTTGTAATTCAAGCAGCAGCATTTTATAGGAAAAACTTTAATTTGATAGAAATAAGTAGTTCAACACCAGGATTCATGAAATGCTCAGATGATACTTCAACCTGAGATATTGCAGCTGAAGTATAATTGATAAAGCTACAAGGTGGTTATAGATGAAAATACATTTTAAAAATAGAGAGGGACTTTCAAGCTAAAATGGATTACTTCTATTTTTGAGAGGACTAAGCACATCCTATTCTGTTTCAATATTCACAGATGGCACACATTTGGAGAGGGCATTCACATTTAAAGAAATGCACAGAAAAACACTTCCTAAAATACGTATCATGACATATTAAAGGCATGCTAGAAAAGAAATGAAACAACATCCACAACAACTACAAAATATTCAGTGGTTTAACATATTTTAGAAACTACTGTTTAAGAAAACCATTTTTGTAGCTAGATTTCTCGGAGCCTACAATATACTAATGTTCATCCTGTATCTCCAAGATAGGGATATATTATGTGGGATTTGTAAAACATGTTTGAATACAGCATCCTTTCTTCTAGAACATTTTTTCCTCCTTGCATCCTAAATAACTTCAGTTTGGAAAATAGTAGCTGAGAACCTCATCATTTCAACATATACTGCTTTTCTTATATTTTATATTTGTATATTTGCAATTGGGAGCTGAACTAGCAACAGAAGATTTTCTGAATTGCGAACAAAACTACACTTTGAGCAATTGTATGCCCTTATGCAGAACGCTCACCAATTTTATGCTATCATGTGATCTTATATTCATACTGATCAATGTGGGATGTTGTAACAGGGATACCAGAGTTTGAGACCTATAAACTATAATAAAGTAACTTTTATAATCCTGGTTAAGGAATTCACCAATAATCATTTTTATTTTAATCAGTTACATTTATTGTTCTCATACCATGTGCCAGATGAACTAACATAATGAATGATCATACAACTGATATACCAATGTATCATTTGTACATAAGAAAAGTATATTGACCAATTTAGGACATCTGTTTATGGCTTCTCAATTCATCCCTTGTGATCGATAGATTCATAAATGAAAACTACCTTTCTATGGTATTAGTTAAGAAAAGACACCTGCATTAATTTTCAATTACAAATATTATGGTTATATTCATCCACAGGAGTTTCTCTAAAAGAAACGTGTTCCTCCTTTGAATTTCAATGAACCATCTTCAGTATCACAGCTAAGAATTGGACTTTAGAGTCACAATGACTTGGGTTTTAATCTTGGCTCTGCCACCTTTCAATTATGCGATCTTGGGGGACTTACTATCCTCCTCTGAGCCTTTATTTAACAGTGTGCTAATCTAGTAAATTGATTGATTTATGACAAGTACAGTGAAATCTCATGTGAAGCTCTCACACCATGGTTAGTATGGGGTGGATGCTCAATGTAAATGATGATTATGAAGATGATGATAAATGATTGAGGATCAATATGCTTTTGTGCAGAATAGATTGGGGGAAGGGATATTGGCTATAGAGAGAATGCTAGAAGATTGTATTTCAATGATAATGAGATGACAGCATACATTTGAGATATATTGTGAAATACATTATGAACATCGTTTAGTAATAAAAAATTTATAGGTGATGGAGTTATGCACTTAGTTTTCCCTAAGCTTTTCCTATGAGGCTTTGTGTTATCGGCAGTACTCTTAGTGATAATGGGATGCTGGGTGGAGTTGAAGTCTGACCAGGTGGTGTTGAGTGGCATGAGAATTCACAATATCCCTGTGCATACTAAGGAAATAAATGCTGAACTGCTTACTTCCCATGGAAATGCTCAGCCACACCTAAAAGAGAGATCAGCAGTACCAAACCTAAAAATACAAAGATCCAATTCTTTATACTGTTTCTATTTTTTACCTTTTCAGTTTGCATATTATTATGCTGTGGCGGTATACACAGCAAAAGGGAACTTCCTCTTGGGATATGATATTTATACCCTAAGACCATTCTGATAAAGTTGCATTAGAAAAGTGAAGTTTGTTCACTAATTCTGTGGGTAAATAATTATTCAATTTGAGGAGTAGAGTCTCCAAGTATTAACCTTGCTGAACAAAGAGCACATGTCTGTAATCCAAATGAGCATAACTGCAAGAGAATTTTATGAGCTGTTACATTCTACTCATAAAAAAGCCTTCACAATAACAGCAGCGGTGATTTGTCCAAAAAGTTCAGGACTTAATATGCTCTGTGTAACCTCTTGAGTCCATAAAAAGGAGTTGTAAACGTTGGCTTCTGATTCCGAAATTTTTCAGTTAGGGAAGCGAAGTATGGATAAAAGGAAATTACAAATGTAAAATGAAGTCAAAAGAGGACGAAAATAAGGTTTATTTTAATGCAGTGTATTGCTTAATTGCTTTAAGGTTTTTTTCCTTCTGTTTTTGCTTTTTTTGTTTTCTTTTTCTTTTATATGTTTGCAGGTATGAGGTATTATATTTGGGAAGAATCCAAAGAGTGTGTGTTTGTTTGTGTGTGTGTGTACATGTGTACACGTATGTGTATATATATATATATATGCACATATATATAAATTTTCAGTAAAACTCAAACACAAATTGAAAAAGAGCAGCAAACATAATCTGTGTATCTATATTTTATAGTTGAGTGTTTAAAAGTGATTTGATTATGGCATTCAATAAAAAATAGTTAATATAATAAAAATAATAATGTGCAAAAGTATAAAACATTCTGCCTTTATGCATTTTTATATTCAGTGCACATAGGAAGAGCTTGATAAAAGCTCACTGAATTCAGAATAATGGCTCATCTGACTATCATAAAATCTTGTAAATGACTGTAACATACTTAGAACAATTATTAGCATGGCTCTCATTTTTCAGACAAGGAAACTGAGGCATAAATGATTATAATAATGATATAAAAATAATTATCTTGCTCAAAATCACAGATAAGACAATATAAACCAAATGTATTCTATTAAAGAAAAACCTAGAGTGATTTTCAGCTTCCTTCCTAATTAATTGCTTGCATACCTAAGTAAATCAGTCTGAAGAAAACAAAGACTTTGCCTAGAGCATTTGCTGTTATTGTTGTTTTCATTAACTGTAAATGCTACTTTCAACTTTTTGCCCTTTAGTGCTGCTGATTACATCCTATAGTGGTGATTCCAAAGACACAGAGATGATGCACAGTCCCATGTGCCTGTGATGGTCACGGTGGTTGATTCCCTACATCATAGACTGACCTTGAGTGGTCAATCTAACACAACTGTATAATCCCATTCTCCTTGTTAAAACTTGGTTTCAGGTGTCCAAGAGGTCCAAGATGACATAACTGGAAAACTGCTAAGAAAGTTTCCCTTAATCCTAAAAATAGAGACATAAGGAGATGGACCCTATTTCCTGTCTAAACATTGCCGTCTCTGCGTATTATACCTAGAAATTTGAAGGACATTATACAACCATAAGTAAAACTAGCCTAAGGACAATGAGAATTACAATAAATCCTTATGAACTTCTTATCATATGCTATTGCTTTATTGTTGTGCAAACCAGTCAAAATTCACTCTATTCCTAGATATATTCAATAATGTGAAGTGGGGCCCATTTGACTTTTGCAAGATCTGTCTATATAACCACAACTTTAAGATAAAATGGGAAGATTCAGTAAATCATCTGGCATTTGGACATGTACGAGCTTCCATTTTCATCTAGGAGTATAATGCCATCTAAACACAGCTTTGCTGATGTGGGAGGCATTCCAGATGTCTAGCAGGTGGCTTCCATTTCTTTTTGAATGACACTACGTGCTTAATGAATTAAATGGAATTTAATTTTACCCCATATCCTGATACTTCAACTTACTTCTTTCTTGCACATTTGGAAAATAATTTGTAAATAAGAATAAAAAAATAGGGAAAATATTGTCCAATGGCACAAAAAATGCTTTGGGGATTTCATAAAACTTTATAAGAACTAGTTTTACTATTATTCAGATGTTATACACATTAAAGACATTCTTCCTTGTTTTAGGAGCTTGACACAATTTCTGTTTTGGCAGATGTTTCATTTGGTTTTTGTTCCAATCATGTCAAAGCTTGATTTAACTAAAATCTGTTGCAATGTGTGACTGGCAGTCAAATAGCAATTCCCCAGCAATTGGGCTATATATCTAAGCTGTTACAGCCACCATTGCCATTGCTCTCTTAGAATCTGTTTTTGTGGTTACTCCCATGAGATTTGCTTCATGAGCCGAAGCAGAGGCAGCAAAAGCGTAAGGCAAGCCTACAGAGAAATAATCTAGAAATTTACGTAAGTGTAAGATATCCGGCAGATAATAACAATCTAGTCAAGGGTTGTTTTAAGCAATGAGATACTAACGAGGACCCTAAAAACAAGAGGAAAAGATGAATCCAGGGGGAAGGACTTGAAACTGATAGAAGGGTATGGGTTGGGGTCTAAATAGATTTGGATGGAAAGCCTATCTTTCTTATTTTCGGGCTTCTGACCTTTGCCAATTTTATTTCACTATTTTGAGTCTCAGTTCTCTCATCTTTAAAATTGAGAAAATGTCATTCATCACAAAAAAAATGCAGTGAAAAGAAGATTTCTTGAACAGCCTATGTTGTCTCTTAAATGTAAGTCAACTGCTATTATTACTATTTGGGAAGTCCACAAAAAGGAGGCAGAAACAAAACTTTATGTCTGGAAATTTTAGAAAATATGAATAATTGTGGAATGTTTTGCCTTCTGAACCTAAGGAAATTGTTGGTTCTGAGCTCATTAATATCCCTTGTTATATATGGGTGTCAAAGGCCTGTTGAATGTAACTAGTAAGTATACTACTAATTTTCATTCCACATGGTAAGAAGGGCTATACATACCATATTTTTTTTTCACATAGTGACAGTAAATGTTGCAATGAAGAATACAAATGAGGTCAAATGAGTTAGCTTCTTGGTCTTGCTAATTCTCTTCATAATTCACATCCATCAAATGTATCACTTTCTAGCGTCTTCAAGCTGTGATATAAGAAAATATGGAATACAATACTTGCTCCAGGCTGTATATTAAAGGACACTCAAAACAATAACTAGAATATGTTTATAAATATAAATATATAGGAACTAGCACAATGTTAATCAATGATCAGAGGGAAATATTAACCGGGCATTACATGTGGAAATATGTAAATCTGGAGTTGGATATTAGAGCAGGAGAGGACAAAAGAAAATGACATTTTTTTAAAGATTTTTTTTTATTTATTTGATGGAGAGATAGCCAGCCAGCGAGAGAGGGAACACAGGCAGGGGGAGTGGGAGAGGAAGAAGCAGGCTCCCAGAGGAAGAGCCTGATGTGGGGCTTGATCACAGGACTCCAGGATCACTCCCTTAGCCGAAGGTAGACACTTAACGACTAAGCCACCCAGGCGCCCCAGAAAATGACATTTTTTGAGTAACTAAGTACCAAGCCAGGTACTTTAAAGATGCCCCTTATTTAATTCTCTCTCTCCCTCTCTCTCTGGCCCTCCTTGCTCTCCTTGCACCCCACTCATGTGCATGCTCTCACTCTCTAAAACAAAAGAAAAAGAAAAGCCTCTTATTTAATCTATTCAATCTCTCAATAATCCTGGGAGGTACAATTGGCATCTCCACTTTACATGGGAATGCTGCTACAGTCACACGTTGGCTCATGTGGCAATGTTGGGATTGGTGCTCTGGCTGGTCAAAGCTCTTGAGCTGCACCTTTCCCACAGAACTGTTAGTGTCCACCATGGGAGAAACACTTAGGATTTTGGTGGAGGAAATAATTTCTGGAACAAAGGGTAAAATTAACATGTTTTATGAGAAATTTAGTTAAGAGACTACCCAAGAGTTGATCTGAATTGGCCTGGCTGTGATGATAATCTGAGTTCAGTAATGAGAAATTAGTTAGGAGTAGCAAAGAGATAAAGATAAGTTGTAGAAAGCCACTCTAAACAGATAATTATCTGTCTGAAGTATATTTCTATAAATGTGTTTTTGTAGTAACAGTTCCTAATTTTACTGGGAAAGTATCCAATTCAAAGGAAATCAAAAGCATAAAATTCTGATAACTGTAACAAGGCTGTCTTTTTATTGAGCCCTGTTCTAATAATCTGCACTACAAGAGAGAATTCAATATGATGCCATTCCATTGTCTATCATTATCTGTGTGTTTCAGAAAAGATCATATTTTCATTGGCTAGTTCATGGTTTCTCATCCATTACCATAATGTGTGGTTTCTATTCCTTTATTAGATTGGCAAGTTATTTATATGTAAAATTTTTTGTAGTAAGTTAAAAGTTACTTGCAATAGTTTCAATAATAAAATGTAATCATTTTCAGGTAATGGGAACTGGGGAAGAAAGAATGTGAGTTTAGTAATTTACATAACTTCTGCCTTACACTTTATCTCTGATCTATTCTGCAAAGCCCTGAGAAATGTCAGCGTGAACGGGAAACAGGAACTATGTAGGAAGGACTTTAAAAATACCTATTTTTTCCAGCTTTCTGAATTTGAAAATAAAATTGAAATTTAAGAAAATCATTGAGTAATATTATGTATTTATTTTTCTTCTTTATTGCTATTTGAATTTAAGAATCATAACATATGAATAAAACTCTCATCACACTAGCTCACAAGAATGCTGCCTTCCTCATGTCCTCTGAAAAGCTTTAAAAGGGTTTGAGTTTTCAAGGTAGATGTTTTATGGCCTGCAGGCTAAATTCCACCAGCAAATGTGCTTTGTTTGGTCTGCACCATTTTATTCGAATTTAATTTATGTAAACTTAAGGTTTACATAAAACTCTGAATAGGTATTTAAATCATTTTAATAAGATCTTGGGAGGAAACAATTCAAATCAAGCTCCTCTTACTTTAAAAAATCTTTAAAAAGAGTGATTTTAAAAATGAAATGAATCTAAAGAAAACAAAATGAAATGAAATGGATCTAGTTGATGCTGACTTAGTGCCAAAGGAGAGAAACTTAAGAGGCTAAAACCTTTGACTATGGCTTGTTGAGTTGGTGAGTTCTGGGGTTAATATATGTTACCAAGGTTTGTAGCTTGGTAAGACAAGAGGCAAATTTTCCAGACTGGTAAGTCAGAGTACATACCCAGCAGAGGTATATACTCCTAGAGAGAGATAGAGAAAATGCCTGCCAACTATTAAATCTGTATGTTTTCAATCCAATTTGTCCTTAAATTTCCCAGAGTCTGAGCAACCTTGTGGGAAGCTGAAAACTATATTAGCAGCTTTGAGCATATGATCATTTTTTGTCTTTGTGTTTGTGGTAAACATAATAATGGCCCTCAAAGATGTCAACATCTTAATCCTGGAAATCTGTGAATATTATCCATATGGCAAAGAGGATTTAAAGTTGAAGATATAGCAAGGTTGCTAGTTTTTACTTACCATACTGCTTTGAAATTAGGGAGATTATCCTGAGTTATCTGGGTGGGTCCAAATCATCATAATGGTCTCTAAAAGTTATGTGGGAGCCAGAAGAGCATCAAACAGATGGCAGCATGAGAAAGTCTCAGTGTGAAGTTGCTGATGAAGATGGAGGAAGGGCCATCAGCCAAGGAATGTGGGTGACTTGTGGAAACGGAAAATAAAGACAAGGACACAGATTTTACTATAAAGCCTCTGTAAAGGAATACAGCATTATACACTTTGTTTTTAACTTAGTAAAACCAATGTCAGATTCCTGCTTTAGTAATTTTAGGATAATAATTTTGCTTGTTTTATTAAGCCACTAAATTTGTGGTAATTTTCTACAACAGTAATAGGACTTGAATAAATTTTTTTTTTTTCTAACTGAAGTAGAGTATTGTTGAACAAATACCTAAAACTGTGGGACTGGCTCTGGAATTTGGGCAAAGACTGGAAAATGTGGACTGAACATGATAGAAAAGGCTTATATTCACCTGACCTGATGTTAGTAAAAATATGAACGTTAACATATGCTAGTCAGGGCTAAAAAAAAAAAAAAGAGAGAGAAGAATGGTAGATAAACCATATACTGCTTTTAAAGAATTCCTAAGTTATGATGAACAGGTTATTGTTGGAAATGAGTATATTAAAATCATTGCTTGTGACAGTTCAGGAGACAATAAAGAAGACAACAGAAATTGGAGAAAAGCTGATTCTTGTTATATAGTAAGAGAAAGCTGCACAGAATTGTGTAAAACAAAACTTGTAAAGGGTGAAACTGGGCATTCAACTAGGAAGATTTCTAAAAAAGTTTCACAGCCCTGTTTCTTCTTGCCATTTAAGATTAAAATGTGAGAGGAAAGAGAGATTTAGATAAGAAACATTATGTCAAATGGAACTAGAAATTCATGATTTGAGAAATTCTCAGCCTATCCGGTTTGTAAAGATATTATAATTGGTAGGTTCATTGTCAGGAAACCTGCTCTGGAGAAAAAGCTGAAGACATACTGGACAACCTCTAACTTATATACCTCAAAGAGATTTTTAAAAAGTAAGAGTATGCAAGTATACAAAATGCTCTTTGAAGAAATTAAGCATGTGACTCATAGAGCTTCTCAGCCATTTAAGTAGAAACCAAAAGATCTAGATGGCATTATCTGTGGAGGAACTTTTTGTCTAATGGAGTGAATCTCAGAGAAATACATAGAAGGCCCACACATTTTGGGAGAAATAGACAAATTCACTTTTATAGTTGGAAACTGTAATACATATCTATCAGTAATTGACATATCTAGTAAGCAGAAAATAATAAACATATAGATGTACTGGACAACACCATTAATCAACTGGATCTAATGAACATTTATAGAATTCTTCACCCAACATCAGCAGAATATACATTCTTCTTAAGTTCCCATAAAATTGTCACCAAATGGTCACCACATTCTGGATCTTAAAACATACCTTGACATTCAAAATTATTGAAATCATATAATATGTGTTTTAAAACTACAATGGAATTAAACTAGAAATCAATAACAGAAAGAAACCCGGAAATCTCAAAATACTTGGAGTTTAAACACTTCTAAGTGACGCGTGCATGAAGGAAAAACTCTCAAGAAAATTAAAAAAAAACATTTGAACTAAATGAAAATGAAAATACAACTCAGCAAGAAGTTGCAAGATGCAGTGGAAGCATTACTTAGAGAGAAATTTGTAATATTTAATGCATCAATTAAACAATAACAAAGACCTAAACTAATTTGTCTAAGCTTCCACTTTAAAAAAATAGAGAATGAAGAATATAAACATAAACCAAGCAGAAAAAAATTAAAACAGAAATCAATGAAATTAAAAACATAAAGGTAAATAGGGAGATCAATGAAACCAAAGGCTTTTAGAAAAACAGTAAAATTTATCAACTTCTAGGCAGGCTAAGTAAAGAAGAAAAAGACACAAATTACTAATATAGCTATTGAAAAAGGGGCCATAGCTACTGATCTCATAGACATTAGAAGGATAATAAAGAAATATAATTGACAAATGTAGCCCAACAAATTTGACTTAAAAATGGAACAATTCCTTGAATAACACAATCTAACAAAACTCACACAAGGAAAGATAGATCACATGAATAGGCTTGAATTTATTAAAGAAATTGAATCAATAATCACTTTCCAAAGAAGAAAGTGCCAGACCCAAATGGTTTCACCAGTGAAGCCTGCCAGATATTTAAATAAGAAGCTATCAAATTTCTTGAATCTCTTTCAGAAAAGAGAAGCAGAAGCAACACTTTCTAATTCATCTTATAAGATCCACATTATTGTAAAACTGAAGACGTTATAAGAAAGAAAAAACTATAAACAAATATCTCTTGCAAATATATATGCAAAAATTCTTAACAAAAATATGGCAAACTGGATTCAACAATGTATACAAATATTTAAAAACCTCAATCAAATGGGAATTATTTTAGTTTTGTGAGTGTAGTTCAACATTTGTACTTTCACTTACATAATACATCACATCAGCAGGCTAAAGGAGAAAACTCATATGACCATATAAATAGATGTAGAAAAACAATCTGAAAAAAAAAAATCTGGCATCTATGTATGATAACAACCCTCAACAATTTAGGAATAAAAGGGAAGTTCCTCAACGGACAAAGAACATCTGCAAAAACTCTAACATCTTACCTAATGGGGAGAAACAGTATGTTTTTCCCCTAAGATTGACAAGGATGTCCCTTGTAGCTATTCTTATTTAACATTGCAATGAAAAATCATAGATAATGCAGAAAGACAAGAAAAATAAATAAAAGGTATACAGATTGGGAAGGAAGAAATAATACTGATTTTGTTTACAGATGGCATGGCTATCTGACTCTCCATGCAAAAATCACAAAGAATCAACAAAAGTCTCCCAGAATAAGTAAGTGATGATAAGTGACTTTGCAGGATATAAGGTTAGAGAACAGTCAATTCTTTTCCTATATATTAGGAGTCAATAATTGGAATTTGACATTAAAAACACAACATTTCCATTAGCATCCCAAAAATGAAACACTTAATTATAAATCTAACAAAATATCTACAAGATCTATATGAGAAAAACTATAAACTCTGATGAAAGAAATTAAAGAAGATCTAAACAAATGGAGAGATAGTCCATGTTTGTTGATAGGCAAAATAAATCTTGTCATGGTTCCAGTTCTTTCCAAAGTTTTCTATAGATTTAATACAATCCAATCAAAATCCCAACAAGCCATTTTGTATATGTTAACAAACTGATTCTAAAATGTATGTGGAAAGGCAAAAACCACAGAATAGCGAACACAATATTGAAGAAGAAAAAAAATCAAAGGACTAATACTTCAAGTCTTCAAGATTTACTAATAAGCCACAGTAATCAAGACAGTGTGATGCTGGCAAAGTAGCAAACAAATATAGCAATGGAATAGAATGAAGGGCCCAAGAATAGTCGACTATAGGTGTGCAGTTATAATCTACTGACATGTGACAAAGGAGCAAAGGCAATTCGAAATGGAAAAGGTAGACTTTTCAACAAATGATACTTCAACAATTTGACATCCACAGGCAAAAAGCAAACTAAACTAAACCAAAACAAAACAAAAAAACCCTGTACAAAAATTTGACTCCTGTCACAAAATTAACCCAACCATAGACCTGCATGTAAAATACAAATCTGAAACATTTAGGGAGTACTGTAGATGATAATCTAGTTGAGACTGATTTTGACCTTTTTTTTAGACAATGCCAAAAATATAATACATAAAAAATAACAATAATTAAAATTAAATGTTCTGTGAAGATGCACAGGTGACAAGGGTATGAAAAGATTCTCATCATTACATGTCGTTAGGGACTTGGAATTTAAAACAATAATGAGGTCCCACTGCACACTTATTATAGTGCCTACACCCCAAAAATTGACAGTATCACATGTTGATGACGACGTGTAGCAACAGGAGCTCTCCTTCGTTTCTGGTGGAAATAAAAAATCACACAGCCCCTCCTGAGGACAATTTGGTAGTTGCTTAAATTATCAAATACACAACTCCCATACAACCCATCAATTACACTTTTTCAAATATTTTCCAGAGAAATGAAAATTCATGTGCACAAAAAACCTCTGAATGAATGTTTATAGCAGTTTGATTTTTAATAACTAAAACCTGGAAACAGTCCATATGTAATTCAATGGGTAAATTGTTAAACAAATGGTGGTACGTTCATACTATGTAATACTTCTCAGCAACAGAACTAATGAACAGTACACATAACAACTAGGAAGAATTATGCTGAGTAAAAAAAAAAGTCAATTTTAAAAGGTCACCTATTGTATAATTCCATTCATACATAATTCCTTAAGTGGCCAAAGTATAGAAGTGGTGAATAGATTATTATTTGCCAGGGATCACAGACAAGGAGGGTAGTAGGTGTGACGACAGAAGGTCAATGCCAGCAATCCTTGTGGTGGTGGAACTGTTCAGTATCTTGACAGAAAATATCAATATCCCGTGTGTAATATTGTAATGTAGTTTTGTAAGATATTATAATTCAGAGAATCTGGGTAAAGTGTACACAGTTTCTCTGAATTATTTCTTACAACTACATCTGAGTCTATAATAATCTCAAAATAAAGTCTAATTTAAAAATACAGAAGGAGGGCACCTGGGTGGCTCAGTCGATTAAGCCTGTGCCTTCGGTTTGGACTGTGATCCCATGTCCTTGGATCGAGTCCCCCAGTGGGGTCCCTGCTCCAAGGGGAGCCTGCTTTTCTCTCTGCTGCTGCTCCCCCTGCTCATGCTCTTTCTCTCTGTCAAATAAATAAAATCTTTTAAAAAAATAAAAATAAAAAATACAAAGGGAAATGCAGTCTTCACATGGTGCTCTTTCTCAGTCTCAGGTTGACATCAAGTGAAAATTTCTCGGCTAATTATACACTAAGCAACAAGGCATCATTTACAGTGTATCATGTGAACCAGGTAACCTGGTAGTGATGCTCAATACCCAGAGAAGATGAGGACAGCCAACATCACATGGTCACTTGGACTAGAATAATGCAGAGATGAAGTTATGTGTGCTATGTCAGCAAGACAAAACTTTCACTGGTTCCTCTATTACCTATAATTAGATTGCCTTTATTCAAACTTGCCCATTACCAGTCCTCAGTCATTGAAAGCCAAAGTATCTGTTTATAAGGCTTTTGCCAAACTTCCAGAGACAGAATTTTTCTCAAAACAGCAATAACAGTAATAATGATATTAATAGTAAAAGCAATAGTTAATATTTACAGAATGCTTACCACATGCTAGACATTATTCTCATTGCTTTACAAGAACTACATAATTTAATTACCCACTAAGTCCATAAGCTGACTAAAATTTAAATCACATTTTTCACTTGACCTAGTGATTTACAACGGAAACTAAGTGATTTTGCCCAAGATGAAACACTTTGCAAGCGGTGGAAGCAGGGATTGAACTAAGCTAATATGACTCTGGAGACTGTTATCACAACACTCTGCTCTGTTGCCTTACAGAGCAAAACTACATAGCTCGTAAAACGATCTCTAGAGAAACATATTCAGAGAAAAAAAAATAACATGCAACATTGGAGCACATGTGCCTAGAAGAAATTATAAGCATTAAGAACCTGGAGATTGTATAGGTCTAGGACATCATTATGCAGGGATTTTGTCAAAAGAAATCAGTGTGAACCATCCAAAGGTTTAAGAGTATGGGGTTCTCCATTAGAGGCAGGGAATCAGAGCTGCTAGAGGCTAGAAACTCCCTGGGAATGGTACACTGGAGACTGAAACCTGGCTCTGCTTAAGGTCACATTACTTGGCCTTACTTTGCCTCAGTTCCTCTATCGGTAAAAGAGGGGTACAAGTAGCATACATGTCAGTGGGGTGTTGGGAGAACGAAATGAGCTAATAGGTAAAAAGCACTTAAATACAAAGATTAGTACTTTTAGCATGTGAAATATGCAGTGCAAATTAAATTTTCAAATGTTAAAAATGTTTCTGTAAGAAAATGGAGGGCTTCAAAGATCCTAGGTAGTTTTTTTAAAGATTTTATTTATTTATTTGTCAGAGAGAGAAGAGAGAGCACAAGCAGGAGGAGCTGCAGGCAGAGGGAAAAGCAGACTCCCTGCTGAGCAAGGATCCTGACTGGAGACTGTATCCCAGGACCCTGGGATCATGATCTGAGCTGAAGGCAGACACTTAACCAACTGAGCCACCCAGGCGACCAACCCTGGGTAGTTTAATACCTTTGGTAAGTTAATTAGTATGTTCTTTTTAGTGAGAAGAGATAGGACACAAAATCACATATTCCCAGCTAGCTGGGTCTAGGTAGCCTGATAGTGGCCTCAAGCTAAGATGATTGCAGAGAATAATTTAAAAGAGTACAAATACATACATAAAAAGTGATTTCTTCATACATGGAATAGATAGAATAAAAATGTAAGAAAAAGACTTTTTATACTAACATATATCATGAAAGTTTTATAATAAAAATGTGTGTTTATAATAATTCATTTTATTGTTATTTTTCTTCTCCAGGAAGCTCTGTTTCTTTCCATGTTAGCTTTTTTATTTGTTTACCTCTATCTGTTTCTCTCATACTTTATCAAATGTCTGATGATTCTTAGCTTTCTACTGATACTCCAGACTGAGGTGATTGCGATTGTCAACTGATAGGATTGTTTTTCAGGTGAGCCCAGAGGGAACAAGACAGTAAGTTTTCTTCTCCCTCCTGGGATAGGAGGAAATAGTTCTCTGATGGTAATGACCACCATCTCCATTTGCTTCAGCTTTTATAAAGTTCTAAGAATAAAATTTTGTCGTATTTGTCAAGGGGTCATCTGTTTGTGGGGCTTTGTAGCTGAAGTTGAGTAAAGGGCATGTTGAGCTCTACTGTTTCATATAAAGTCATTACATTAATGTCCATTTTTTCTTGACCATTTCTTTACTTCTACAATTCATCCATCTTTCTAGGCTTTCCAGAGACCAGAACCTTCTGGGAATTCCACAGGGCAAACAGGCAATGCTATCATAGTATACAGACTTGATACCGGTGCATGAAGCCTGACTTTCTCTGTTCATTGTCAGGCTTCTTACACTTTTTTTTTTGTCTTTTATATAGCTATTGATTCTCTTTCCTTCAGGGGGAAATCCTTGTTTCCAGTTGTGTTTTTATGCTCATTGTTTGTTTTGACAGCTTTACTAAGGTAGAATTGATGTACGGAGAACTACACATATTCAATGCGTACAATGAGTTTGGACAAATGTAAACACCCATGACACCATTATCATAATCAAGTTAAAGAAATATCCAATACTTCCCAGAGTTTTCTTGTGACACTTTGGCTTTTTACTTCTATTTTTGTTTTGTTTGTGGTTTTTGGTAGCATTGAATATAAGATCTATCCTTTCAACAAACTTGGAAGCACACAATGCATACTGTTATCTATAGGTGCTGTTAGATCTCTGGAACTTACTCATCTTGCACAACGAAACTTTATAATCACTGAAAATAGCTTCCATTACTCTCATCCTCAAGACCTTGACAACCACTACTGAATTCTCAATGTCCATCAATAGGTAAATGGATTAAAAATGTGCTATATGCATAAAATGGAACATTATTGAACGTTCATCTGTAGTAATGTGGATGAAACTGGATGATGTTATACTAAGTGAAGTAAGCCAGTTACTGAAGGAAATAAAATTGTATGACTCCATATTTATAAGGTACCTAAAATAATAAAACCCATAAAAGCAAAGAATATAGTAGTGCTCATTTATTTTTAATCAATTACTATATTTCACTATCAGAAAAATTGGGGGGAAAGGACATAATTTTTTTTTCTTTATTTTGAAAGAAAAAAACACTAATTATTTTGATTAACAGTGTGTAAGTTATAACTTTGGAATAAATAAAAAATATTTTAACCACATTTTAAAGATTGTAAGGAAGATAACTAAGTGATGTGTCAGGTATGTCCTTTTTGGGGCATCACTTCTTTTTTCTTTTTGTTCTTACTTTATTGAGACAAAATTGACAAATAACATTGTGTATGTTTAAAGTATACAACATAATAATTTGGTGTGTTTTTTGAAATGATTATCAAAATAATGTTAGTTAACATATCCATCATCTCACATAGATACAATTTTTGTGTTTGTATGTGGTTGGAACTTTTAAGATTGACTCCCTGGGGAACTTTCAAATACACAATACAGTACTTTTTACTATAGTCATCACACTGTACATTACATTCCCAGAACTTATTGATCTTACAACTTGAGGTTTGTAGACTTTGACCACCTTCATGCTTTTCCCCTACAACTTAGCCCCCCCACAGCTCAGGCACCCAAAAATCTGCTCTACTTGACATTTTTGGATTCCACATAATTTATATAGTATTTTTCTTTCTCTGACTTATTTTACTTAGCAAAATGCACTCAAGGTTCATTCATGTGACCTCAAATGGCAATATATACAGTATATAATTTTTTTATGTTCAATTAGCCAACTTATAGTACCTGGATATTATATGTAACTAATGAATATATGAACAGCATATACTTTATTATGGCTGAATTATATTACATTTTAATGTATGCAGTAAGTATATATGCATATTACATATTATACACTATACACATAGTATTATATTATTTAATATAATACAAACATATATCATAATATATATATAATCTTGTGTATATCTATCTATCATCTATCTATTATCTATCTACCTATCTAATCTATCTCACACTATCTTTATCTATTTATCTGTTGATTGACACTTAGGTTGTTTCCATGTCTTGGATATTGTAAACACTGCTGCAATGAACACAGATACATATATTTCTTTGAGATAGTTATTTCATTCCTTGAGGTATATACCCAGAAATGGAATTGCTGGATCATATGGTAGTTTTATTTTTAAATTTTGGAGAAATCTGTATACCATTTTCCATAGTGGCTATACCAATTTACATATCCACTAGATTGTACAAGGGTTCCCTTTTCGCCACATGTGTGAAATCACTTGTTACCTCTTTTTTTTTTTTTTTAAAGATTTTTTATTCCTTTATTCAACAGAGATAGAGACAGCCAGCGAGAGAAGGAACACAAGCAGGGAGTGGGAGAGGAAGAAGCAGGCTCACAGTGGGAGGAGCCCTATGTGGGGCTCGATCCCGCAACGCCGGGATCACGCCCTGAGCCGAAGGCAGGCGCTTTAACCGCCATGCCACCCAGGCGCCCCACCTCTTTTCTTTTCAGAACGTCCATTCTGGCAAGTGTGAGGTGTTATGTCATTGTGGTTTTCATTTGAATTTTCCTGATGATTAGTGATGTTGAGCCCCCTTTTATGTACTTTTTGTTCATTTGAAAAACTTTTCTGGAAAAATGTCTGTTCAGGTCCTTTACCCATTTTTTTAAAAATTAAATTATTATTTTTTTTTCTATTCAGCTTTATAAATTCCTTCTTTATATTGGATATTTATGCCTTATCAGATATGTGGTTTGCAAATATCTTATCCCATTCTTCAGGTTGCCTTTTTATAATGTGGATTTTTTAGTTTGATGTAGACCCATTTTATTATTTCTTTTGTTGCTTTCACTTTTGGTGTCATATTCATAAAATTATTGCTAAAACCAATTTCAAGGATCTCTTTCACTTCTTTCTTTCTTTCTTTCTTTCTTTCTTTCTTTCTTTCTTTCTCTTTTTTATTGTTAGTCACAATACAGTACTTCATTAGTCTTTGATGTAATGTTCCATGATTCATTGTTTAGATAAAACACCCAGTGCTCCTTGCAATACATGCCTTCCTTGATACCCATCACTGGGCTAACCCATTCCCCACCCCCCAAAACCCTCAGTTTGTTTCCCGGTGTCCATAGTCTCTCGTGATTTGTCTCCCCCTCTGATTTCCCCTTCTTCATGTTTCCCTTCCTTCTCCTAATGTTCTCCATGCTATTCCTTATGTGCCACATATAAGTGAAACCATACGATAATTGTCTTTCTCTCCTTGACTTATTTCACTTAGCATAATCCCCTTCAGTTCCATCCAAGGTATTCATCCTTTCTGATGGCTGAATAATATTTCATTTTATATGTGTACCACATCTCCTTTATCCATTCATCTGTTGAAGGTCATCTTGGCTCCTTCCATAGTTTGGCTATTGTAGATATTGCTGCTATGAACATTGCTGCTATGGACAGTGCATGTACCCTTCTTTTCACTACATCTGTATATTTGGGGTAAATACCCAGTAGTGCAATTGCTGAGTCATATGGGAGCTCTATTTTTAACTTTTTGAGGAACCTCCCTACTGTTTTCTAAAATGGCTGTACCAAGTTGTATTCCCACCAACAATGTAAGAGGGCTCCCCTTTCTCCACATCCTCTCCAACATTTGTTGTTTCCCTCCTTGTTAATTTTTTCCATTCTAACTGGTGTAAGGTGGTATCTCAATGTAGTTTTGATTTGAATTTCCCTGATGCTTGATGATGTTGAACATATTTTTCATGTGTCTGTTAGACATTCATATGTCTTCTCTGGAGAAGTGTCAAGTGGGATTTTCTTTATTTCTTTGTCAGATAATTCATTGTTAGCATATGGACAACTTATTTGGTATGTTGATTTTGTGTCTTCAATCTTTACTAAGTTTGTTATTAGTTTTAACAGGTGTTTTTGGTAGAGCATTAATTTTTTTTGTACAAATAAACCCTGCCATCTACAATCAGAAACATAGTTGTCCTAGATATTAGTACCATAGTACAATTGGTACTCTGTTGAATAGAAGTGGTAAGGGTAATCTCCATGTCTTGTTCCTGATCTTAAAGGAAAACCTTTCAAACTTTCACAGTTGAGAATGATGTTAGTTGTGGGTTTTTCATATATGACTTTTATTATGTCGAAGTATACTCCCTATATACCCAATTTTGGGGGAGATTTTGTCATGAAAGGAAGTAGAATTTTGTCAAATATTTTTTTCTGCCTCTATTAAGATGATCATTTGATTTATATCTTTAATTCTATTCATGTGATGTAACATATTTATTGATTTTTGTATTTTGAATCATCCTTGCATCACAGGGATAAATCTCATTTGATAATACTGAATGATCCTCTTAATATACTACTAAATTCAGTTTGCTAGTATTTTACTGAGAACTTTTAGATGTATATTCATCAGTGATATTGGCCTACAGTTTTCTTTTCATGCAGTGTCTTTATTTGACTTTGAAAGCAGGATAATGTTAGCCATGTAAAATTATTTTAGGAATGTCCCCTCTTCAATTTTTCAGAGGAGTTTGAGAAAATTGGTGTTAATTCTTCTTTAAATATTTGGTAGAATTTACCAATAAATTCACCTGGTCCTTGGATTTTTTTTGTTGGGGCTTTTTGATTACTGATTCAATCTCTGTCAATCTTCTTCATCATTGGTTTGTTCAAATATTCTATTTCTTCATAATTCATGCATAATTAGTTGTATGTTTCTAGAATTTTAACCATTTCTTCTAGGCTATCCCATTTGTTAGCATCTGGTTGTTCATAAAAGTGGCTTATGATCATTTGCATTCCTATGGTATCAGTTGCATTGGTTTCCTCTTTCATTTATGTGAGTCTTCCATCTTTGTTTCTTGGTTACTCTAGTTGAAGCTTTGTGAATTTATTAATCTTTCAAAGAACCAAGTGTTAGTTTTGTTGATCTTTTCTATTATTTTCCCATTCTTTATCTTTTATTTATGCTCTAATATTTATTTTTATTCTGCTAATTTTGTGTTTAGTTTGTTTCTTCTTTTTCTAATTTTTGGAAGTATAAGTTGGTTGTTTATTTGAGATCTCTCTTTTTCTTGATGAATGCATTTATTGCTATAAACATCCTTCCTAGAAATGTTTTTGCTACATATAATAAGATTTGGTGTGTTGTGCTTGCATTTTTACTTGTCTCAAGATATTTTTTTTTATTTCCAAATAATTTCTTCTTTGACCCACTGCTTGCTCAGGAACGTGTCATTTAATTTCCATGTTTTATTTATTTTCCAGATTTCTATTTGTTATTAATTTCTATTTTTATACCATTGTGGTCAGAAAAGATACATAATATCTTCCTGATTCTGTTGAAACTTGTTATATGGCCTACTGTATGACATATCATGGAAAATGTTCCATATGCATTTGAGAAGAATGCATATTCTGTTGCTGCTGGATGACGTGTTCCATTAAAGTCTGTTTTTTTTTTATTATTATGTTAGTCACCATATAGTACATCCCTGGTTTTTGATGTAAAGTTTGATGGTTCATTAGTTGCGTATAACACCCAGTGCACCATGCAATACATGCCCTACTTACAACCCATCATCAGCCTATCCCATTCCCCCAACTCCCTCCCCTCTGTAGCCCACAGTTTGCTTCTCAGAGTCCATAGTCTCTCATGCTTCATTCCCCCTTCTGATTACTCCCCCTTTCTTTATCCCTTTCTTCTCCTACTGACCTTCCTAGTCCTTATGTTCCATAGATGAGAGAAACCATACGATAATTTTTTCTTTCTCTGCTTGACTTATTTCACTTAGCATTATCTCCTCCAGTCCCATCCATGTTGCTGCAAATGTTGAGAATTCGTTCTTTCTGATAGCTTTGTGATTCCATTTTATATATGGACCACAACTTCTTAATCCAGTCATCTGTTGAAGGGCATCTTGGCTCCTTCCATGATTTAGCTATTGTGGACAATGCTGCTATGAACATTGGGGTGCATATGGCCCTTCTCTTCACTACATCTGTATCTTTGGGGTAAATACCCAGTAGTGCAATGGCTGGGTCATAGGGTAGCTCAATTTTCAACTTTTTAAGGGACTTCCACACTGTTTTCCAGAGTGGCTGTACCAACTTGCATTCCCACCAACAATGTAGGAGGGATCCCCTTTCTCCACATCCTCCCCAACACTTGTTGTCTCCTGCGTTGTCAATTTTTGCCATTCCAATTGGCATAAGGTGGTATCTCAGTGTGGTTTTGATTTTAATTTCCTTGATGGCTAATGATTTTGAACATTTGTTCATGTGTCTGTTAGCCATTTGTATGTCTTCATTGGAAAAGTGTCTGTTCGTATCTTCTCTCCTGCGTTGTCAATTTTTGCCATTCCAATTGGCATAAGGTGGTATCTCAGTGTGGTTTTGATTTTAATTTCCTTGATGGCTAATGATTTTGAACATTTGTTCATGTGTCTGTTAGCCATTTGTATGTCTTCATTGGAAAAGTGTCTGTTCGTATCTTCTGCCCATTTTATGATTTGTTTATTTGTTTAGTTCATTTTATCTTTTGTTTCTCTTGCCTTTGGAGATGTGTCATGAAAAAGGTTGCTGTGGTTGATGTCGTAGAGGTTGCTGCCTATGCTCTCCTGTAGGATTTTGATGGATTCCTGTCTCACATCGAGGTCTAAACCAGGCAAAGACCCCATCAAAAAGGAGAATTACAGACTGATTTCCCTAATGGATGCCAAAATTCTCAACAAGATCCTGGCTAGTAGAATCCAACAGCCCATTAAAAGGATTATCCATCATGACCAAGTGAGATTCATCCCTGAGATGCAAGGGTGGTTCAACATTCACAAAACTATCAGTGTCTTAAGTTTTATCAGTAAGAAAAAAGCCAAAAATCATGATTCTCTCAATAGATGCAGAAAAAGCATTTGACAAAATACAGCATCCTTTCCTGATTAAAACCCTTCAGCATTTGACAAAATACAGCATCCTTTCCTGATTAAAACCCTTCAGAGTGTAGGGATAGAGGGTACATTCCTCAATCTCATAAAAACCACCCATGAAAAGCCTACAGCAAATATCATTCTCAAAAGGATGCCCACTCTCGCCACTATTATTCAACATAGTACTAGAAGTCCTTGCAACAGCAATCAGGCAACAAAAAGGAATAAAAGGTATCCAAGTTGGCAAAGAAGAAGTCAAACTGTCTCTCTTCGCAGGTGACATGATACTCTATATAGAAAACCCAAAAGAATCCACTCCCAAACTATTAGAAGTTATAGAGCAATTCAGTAATATGGTAGGATACAAAATTGATCAGAAATCAGTTGCATTTCTGTACACGAATAATGAGACTGAAGAAAGAGAAATTAGGGAATCTATCCCATTTACAATAGCACCAAAAATCATACATTACCTTGGAATTAACTTAACCAGAGATGTAAAGGATCTATATTCTAGACTATAGATCACTTTTGAAAGATATTGAGGAAGACATAAAAAGATGGAAAAATATTCCATGCTCATGGATTGGAAGAATTAACATAGTTAAAATGTCCATACTACCCAGAGCAATCTACACTTTCAATGCTATCCCGATCAAAATACCGAGGACATTTTTCAAAGAACTGGAACAAATAGTCCTTAAATTTGTATGGAANACAGCAATCAGGCAACAAAAAGGAATAAAAGGTATCCAAGTTGGCAAAGAAGAAGTCAAACTGTCTCTCTTCGCAGGTGACATGATACTCTATATAGAAAACCCAAAAGAATCCACTCCCAAACTATTAGAAGTTATAGAGCAATTCAGTAATATGGTAGGATACAAAATTGATCAGAAATCAGTTGCATTTCTGTACACGAATAATGAGACTGAAGAAAGAGAAATTAGGGAATCTATCCCATTTACAATAGCACCAAAAATCATACATTACCTTGGAATTAACTTAACCAGAGATGTAAAGGATCTATATTCTAGAAACTACAAATCACTCTTGAAAGACATTGAAGAAGACACAAAAAGATGGAAAAATATTCCATGCTCATGGAACATAGTTAAAATGTCCATGCTACCCAGAGCAATCTACACTTTCAATGCTATCCTGATCAAAATACCAATGACATTTTTCAAGGAACTGGAACAAATAGCCCTTAAATTTATATGAAAACAGAAAAGGCCCCAAATCTCCAAGAAATGGTTGAAAAGGAAAAACAAAGCTGGGGGCATCTCAATGCCAGATTTCAAGCTGTACTACAATGCTGTGATCATAAAGACAGCAAGGTACTGGCACAAAACAGACACATAGACCAATGGAACAGAATAGAGAACCCAGAAATGGACCCTCAGTTCTTCGGGCAACTAATTTTTGACAAAACAGGAAAAAACATCCAGTGGAAAAAAGACAGTCTCTTCAATAAATGGTGCTGGGAAAATTGGACAGCTACATGCAAAAGAATGAAACTTAACCACTCTCTCAAACCATACACAAAGATAGACTCTAAATGGATGAAAGACCTCCATTAATGTATGTTAATGCCATTTGATTTATACTGTTGTTGAATCCAGTGTTTTCTATTGATTATTTTTCTGGTTGATCTATATATTGTTGACAGTGTGGTATTAGAGTCTTCAATTATTGTATTACCTTTTAATTATTTTTTAGCTGTGTTAGTATTTGCTTCATACCTTAAATTTTCCAATATATATGGATGCATACATATTTATAATTGTTATATATTTTTGATGTATTTGCCCATTTATCATTATATAACGACCTCCTTTGCCTTTTTTTGAGCATTTTTATCTTGAAGTCTAAGTGATGTAAGTATAGATAACTGCTTTCTTTTGATTACCATTTGCTTGGCATAATTTCTTCTATCCCTTCATTCTTGCATTATGTGTGTCCTTGAATAAAAGTAACTCTCCTGTAGGCAGATTATCATTGGATCTTGTTTTCTGTCCATTCAATCGTTTCATATCATTTGATTCGAGAATTTAATCCATTTATATTTAAAGTTCTTATGATAAGTAAATACACTATTGCCATTTTTCTTAATTGTTTTCTTTATCTTTTGTTTCTTGTTAACTTCCTTTGATTGGATAACTTTTGTAACAGTGTGCTTTGACTCTTTTATAAAATCTTTTATCAATCTTTTATATATCTACTAAAGGTTTTTCCTTTGTGTTATCATGAGACTTACATATATATTTTATGTTTATAACCCCCTATTTTAAACTGATACCAACTTCGGTAGCATCTGAAAAGTTATAGGTTTTCTTCACCACCCTTCATATCTTAGGTTATTGGTGATACAATTTACATCTTTTTAATATTGCGGATCCAATAATAAATGTTATAGTTACTGTTATTTTTAATATGCTTGTCTTATGACTTTTACATCATGTCTGTAATATTACTGAATATGAATTTGAGTAAAACTGTGTTTTTTACACATTCATCTGCTTTTATGTTATTTAGAATCATTTTATTTCCATTTGAATAACACACTAGAATTTATTTTATGGTAGGTCTAGTGGTGATGAACTCCATCAGGTTTTGTTTGTCATGAAAGTCTTTATTTCTCCTTCATTTCTGAAGAATAGTTTCTCTGGGTATAGTATTCTGGTTGACAGTTTTGTTTTGCTTTTTTCTTTCCATAGTCTTTTCACTCAATTCTGCCCTGAAAAATTTTTGTTGAGAAATCAGCATATAATCTTAGGGGATTCCATTATATGCAATGAATATTATTTTCTCTAGCTGTTTTCAAAATCTTTTTGTCTAAGACTTGCAACAATTTAATTGTAATGTGTCTCAGTGTAGCTACCCTTGTTTTCAACCTATTGAGGTATTATAGATCTCTTGAATCTGGATGTCCATCTGTCTCTTCAAGTTTGGGAAATTTTTAGTCATTATCATTAATTGACTTTCTGTCCCTTTTTCTTTATCTTCTCCTTCTGAGTTTTCCATAATGCATGTGCTGTTTTATTTGGTAGTTTCCCATAAGTCCTATAGGCTTTTTCACTCCTTCTCATTTTGCTTCTCTGACTGAATAATTTCAAATGACCTACTTTTAGTTATGGCTTCTTCCTTCTACTTTGTTGAATCTGCTATGGAAGCTCTCTGTTGAGTTCTTTGTTCAGTCATATTCTTCATCTCCAGGATTTCTGTGTGTTTGGTTTTGATCATTTCCATTTTTTAATTGCACTTCTCATTTTGTTTATGTGGGGTTTCCCCCCCTATTTTGTTTAATTGTCTCTCTGAGTGTCCTTGTAATTCACTAAACTTGTTTAAGATAATTATTCTGAATTGTTGGTCAGATAGTATATAGATCTCTCTTTTCTTTGGATGATTTATTAGAACTTTATTAGTTTCCTCTGGTGGTGTCATGTTTAACTGATTGTGATTATTTATTTGTTGCATTTTTATCTGTGCATTTCGAGTATGTAATCTCCTCTTCTAGACATTACAGGCTCACTTCAGCAGTGATAGGCTTTTACTAATCAGCTCTGTTTGAGGTTATGAATGAGTCAGCTGATAATGACCATGAGTGGGTGGCCTTACATTTGGGTCTCTATTTTGGCATGTCCACACCTTGTGCTCTGAGGTGATACTGCTGTCAGCTCCACATTTTAACAGGGCTGTGGGTGGACTCACTGATTTTGCATGCCTGCTAGCTGACTCTGCAATTAGGTGGGTCCCCTAGCTGTTTTCTGTAATCATCTCAAGAAAAGCAAGACTGTAGGCTGTGTTCCTCAGCAATGTGGTACCATAGGTTGGATTCCATGATTGAGAAGAGCTATTGGCTGGGATCCACAACTCCTGTTCAGGTCTCAGGCAATGATCCTTGACCAGGTGGTGCTACTAGCTGGAATTTTTGTTCATTCAGGGCCATAGGCAGGTCTTTGTGGTCAGACAAGTCTGTGCTGTGCAATCACACAGGGATGCAAACTCTGCCCTAAAGCTGTGTGTAGACTCAGACTGGGCTTCAAAAACGTATAGGCCACTAGCTATGCTCTGCCACTGAGCAAAGTCATTGGCTCTATTTAATATTTGGATGGGCCTAGAGACTCCTCTGTATTTGAGCAAAATCACTGTCTGGACTTCCTCATCAGGTATGATTGGGTGGGGGCACTGGCTAGGCTCCCTGCTTGGACAAGGCCATAGCATGTGTTCAGCAATTGGGTAAGGACACAGTCTGGACTCTGCTGTAGAGCAGGGCTATAGGCTGGTTCTGAGGCTGTCCAGAATCACTGTTAAGTCTCCTTGGTTATCTGGGGGCAGAGGTTATACTTAACAGTTAGACGGGACTTCTGGCTTGGTTCCCTGCACAAGTGAAGCTGTTGGATGATCCCTGTAACTGCCCAGGTTTTCTGGCTTGGTTTCTTGGATGGACAAGACTGGAGACTACACTTTGGAGTTTGGTAAACTGCATATTTGTTTCCTACCTAGGTGGGGCTGTAGAACAGGCTCCACAGCCAGTTCAGTTTACTGGCTGAGGACCCAAACCAAAAAGAACTGCCAACAGAGTACTTTGCCAAACAGGGCCACAAACTCTTCTTCATAGGTGGGCAGAGCTTCTGGTTAGAACCCTACTTCTTGAAGCTTTATAATGAGATCCATGGATGCCTGTGTTCACTGGCTAGTCTTCTGAGTTGGGGGGGAGGGGACTGAAGGTTCTACTCAGCCATTAAGAGGGACATTGCTTCCCAGGCAGGGTCATAGAGAAGGTAACATGCACAGTAGAGCTCATTGGCTGAAATCTAAATCAGGCAAATTTCCCTCCAAGGTCTGTGGCCATGACAGGGTCACCATCAAGACTCTGCAAATGGGCAGAGCCACTGGCTCAGATCTCTACTCAGGCACCACTGTAATCATGACTGTAGAAAGCTTTATACATGTTCTCTGGCCAGGCTTTTCTGTTTGGCAAAACTGGGTCTATACTCAGGAGATTGGTGGGGCTTCAGATTTTCTTTCCTGCCTAGGTGAGATTATGTTCCACGGCCGGTATGGCTCACTGACTGGGAATTCAAACCAGGCAAAACAGCCCACTGGGCTCCCTGGGCAGATAGAGTGACTGTATTAACCCTGCAGAAAGGCAGAGCCACTAGATGGGATCGCTGTTTGGGTACATCTGCAATGAGAAATGTGATCTTCCAAGATCTGGCTGTAAGCCCCATCCCACTTTTCCCTCTCTATCTGATCCCTAGTAATCCAGCCTCATGGGTTTCTCCAGTGATCTATGTGTGGTGTGACCAAAGTAGGCCTTCCAAGAAGCAACCTTCAATTTCGGGGAAGCTGGACATCTACCTTGGGCTCTCTTTGTCCCACTAGATAAATTGGCACTGTGCCAACCTAGTGGATAGGGACGTGGTCAAAGTGAAACTATTCTTTATACCCTTCTAATACAGTCCTTCTTGGTTTCTGTGATTCAGGACATTACTTTAGCCCCACTCCCAGATTTTGGAATTTTCTCCATGTTTGTCAATCAATAGTTGTTGATTATTCTTCTGCTGCTGGAGACTAAAGTCAGAACAACCTATGTCTCCATCTTGATGATTCTAGGACATGATCTTCAAGAGGACAGAATGGATTTCACATATTCACAAAGTGTTGGTTGGTAATTGGGCTTTTTGAGAAAAGTGGAGATTCAGAAAGCCATGTTAACAAAATAGCAAGTCACATGATCCTCAAGATTTATTAAAATAAGTTCTACTTATCATGCATTCCAATGTAAAATTAATCCATATAAAGCATAAAAATAAATATGTGTATATCTATATATGTATATATAGATATTTTGATAAGTAAAGCACACAGAGTTCTTTTTAAGTTGATATAAATTGAATTAATGATAGTTTCACATATATACATATATGACATGTATATGTGTATGTGTGTGTGTGGATAGATAGATAGATAGATGATAGATAGATAGATAGATGATAGAGAGATAGATAGATAGATAGATGATAGATAGATAGATAGCTATAGTTGTTCACCCACCACAGACCTTAAGCCACCAGTAATCTGCTTTCTGTCTCTATAGATTCCCCTATTGTGGACATGTAATATAAATGGAATCATATAATGTCTGGTCTTCTGTGACTTGCTTCTTACACTAAGCATATTGCTTCAAGGTTCATCCATGTTTTGACATATATTATGTATCATTACTTCATTCCTTTGTCTGCTAAATAATATTCCATTAATGGATGTACTATGTTTTGTATGTCCTTCATCAGTTGATGATATTTATATGTTTCTACCTCTTGAATATTATGAATAATGAAGCTATTGATATTCATGTAAAAGTTTATGTGAACATATATTTTCATTTTTATTGGATACATACCTAGGGGTGAGATTGCTTGGATTTTATGGTAATTCTATATTTAATAATTTGATGAGCTGTCAGACTCTTTTCCAAAGTGGTTGCACAATTTGAAATTCCTATCAGCAGTGTAGGAGAACTCCAATTTCTCTATATCATTGCCAATACTATTTTTTTTTAATTTTAGCTATTCTAGTGGATAGTTTATATAGTGTGTCATTCTTCTGTATGTCTCTATCCAGTTGTTTCAACACCATTGTTGAAAAGACTATTCTCTACCTATTAAATGGTCATTGGCACCTTTATTAAAAATCAGTTGACCATAGACACCTAGGTTGATTTTTCAGTTATCAATTTTATTTCACTTATGTTATATATGTCCTTATGCCAGTATCACACTGTTTTGATTACCATTGCTTTATACTACATTTTGAAACTGAGAAGTTGTTGTTCTTTTTAAGATCATTATGTCTATTCTGAGTCTTTTGTAATTTTACATGAATTTTAGAATCAGCTTGACCATTTCTATCAAGAGGTCACCTGGGATTCAGATAGAGATTGCATTGAATAAGTAGATCAATCTGGAGAGTATTGCTAATAATACTCTCTTTATTTATTTATTTTTTATAATATTTTTTTATTATGTTATGTTAGTCACCATACAGTATATCTTTAGTTTTTGATGGATGTTCCATGATTCATTATTTGTGTATAACACCCAAGGCACCATGCAATACTCTCTTTAACAATATTAAAACTTCTGATCTATAAACATAGGCTGTTTTTTTTCCATTTATTTAGATAATTTCATTTTCTTTCAATAAAGTTTTGTAGCTTTCAGAGTAGACATTTGCATTTCTTTTGTTAATTTATACCTGAGTATTTTATTCTTTTGATATGATATGGTAGATGGAATTGTTTTGTTAATTTCATTTTGAAATTTTTCATTATAGTTGTAAAAAATACAATTGGTGTTTGAATATTTATCTTCTATTCTGCAACTTTATTTAATTCATTGATTAATTCTAATATATTTTTAGTGGATTTATAGGATTTTCTACAAACAAGATCATGCCACCTGTAAATAGAGATAGTTTTACTTTTTCCTTTGCAATTTGGATGCTTTTTTATTTCTTTTTCTTGCCTAAATACACTCATATCCATTCATAAAAAGCTGACCAGAATCTAGGGACACCCCCTGGACACAGTGTGGATTTCATTCCATTGAAGGGGTCCCTTCTCCCTAAGGCATTACTTTCTTAAAAAAAAAGAAAGTAGATTGTACATGCTATTTGGCTTTGGCACTTTAGGATAGGGCTCCACCTATATTTCATTACTTAACTATATACCTTATGGTCCTTGAAATTTTGAAGCATCCCCTGGAAGCTAAAGGAAGCTGCTCTTGGGGGATGCCCTTTACTCTAGGAAAAGGGAAACTGGTCCTGGTTGATTCATTGTCCATAAAGCCCAGAGTAAGGTCTTGAATGTCTTCCACTTATTGCACTAAATTATGAAGTGAATTACATAGGATATACATTTGTAAAACAAATGTTTGTTCATTACTGTGTGATTCTTTTTTTGAAGTAAGAACCTGAGCATGATTTTTGTTCTGCTAATTCATTTTTATATTTGTGTAAACTCCAGGAGATTTGAAACATAACCTTTAATAAAAACACAGTATTTCATCTGGAAAAAAAACCATTTTGTGCTGTTTTTACAACCTTGCAAAATTAAGCGTTCGGAGTAAGCTTGTCCCAATAATATTTTGAAGTTATAAAGATAGAGTGAAATTTCAAAGGTGTACACACACATACACACGCCTACTTATTGACGGATTTATTTACATAAGCCAGAAATATAATATTTTACACCATTTTTCTTTACAAGTGATAAATCTAGTTTATGTTAACTCTTACATTTGTCAATCTAACTATGGCTTTAAATAATATGTAACTTGAATTTTTCTAATAGGAAAAGTTCTAAGTATCAGAGATTTGTTTCTACCCACCTTCACTATTATATTTATCTCTCTCATCTATCAATGATCCACTCCAAAGGAATTATTCATTCATCTCTGAACACACCGTGAACATTCTGTCTTTATACCATGCCATTCCCTCACATACAACCTTTCTCTTATATTAAGATTTGACTAAGCCTCACCTTCTCTTATCACTAAAACTCACATTCCATCTCATCCATAGAACTTTCCCTGGGTTTATGGGCATCACTTCCTCTTATGAATGCCCACTGATTTAATCAAATATCATTCATGAAATAGTCTGTTTCTTTAATCACACTATAATGCAATTACTGTACTTGAGTCACAATTGGATTACAGTATGAATACAAAACACAATACTTCATGAATGTTAATAAAACTGCAATGCAGGATCTGCTAAACCCAAACAAAAAATTTTGTATATATGTGTGTAAATGCATATGTGTATGTATATTGCGAGTGGATGTATATGTATATTTTTTTCTTTTTTTACAATAGTGTCAAATTTACTCTGCTAAACATACAAGCTGAATTTGTGGAGCATGTTTGCCTGGGAATTACACAGTTAATAGAGGTTTCTTGAAATGAGTGATGCACACACACACACATATATAAATATACACACACATATATGCATATATTTATACATACCTTTAAGAAGTATCAAGTATGTTTTTTTTTGTCTAGTATGAGTAGGCCATATATATGTATATGTGTATGTGTATTTGTAATAACAATCAAAGCATAAGGCCATGCTATAAATACTGCCTCTCTATGGAGCATAAGTGTTCATATAGAAATCCTTGTTACAGGGAGATAAGGGTGAGGAATAGCTTCTACGTAGGCTTATGATCTGGTCATGGCATCTCTAGGTCAACCTGATAGAGAATTGCTGTAAACCTAAGCAAGACTTGGTCCATTTAATGGTGAATTCAATTGATAAAAATGCATTATGTGAAGCATCTTTGAGAGAGACAAAAGCAAAGCTATATGTGAACTGGAATTTCATTGACTTTTGCAACAGGAAACTACTAAAACCGCACAAACACCCATTTATCATAAACTTTATGCCATCTTTAGAGGCCTTTTTAATAGAATCTTAATCTGATGGTTCATAAGAGGTAATATGGAGCTTGGTGAAATGAAGTTTGCAGCCCCTTTTCTCAGGTTTGATATAAAAGCAATTGCCTAAAATGTCAGAGGTGGCTAACTTAAAGTCAACTCTAGCCCATAATTCTTCTACCATAAGGAATTCTGATTGACCCCTTTCAACGCAACGTCTTTCATAAATATAAAATCTAATTCCGAACTCAAGTGCAATGTAGGAAGTAGAAGACACTGGGAATGGGTTATGAAATTGTGGCCAAACAGGTTTAAAGAAGCAAAAAAGAACATACAGGTCAGAATTTGAACTGATGTTTAGTGACAGACAGAAATCAATATCATCAAATCATAAGATTTCACATCTGCCAGGCATCTTACTTGTTTATGTGGAGCAGGAATGTTAATTTTTATTATTAGGTTTTGCTCTTAAATTCTGGGTGGCTTGAGACATGAAAGGACTGGCACTTTTCTAGGGGAAAACTGTTTCTCGACATTATTTATTATTCTGAGCTACTTTCATAAGCATTTTTAGCATTTGATTAATTTGTTAATGTGAGTTGAGTTAGTTTATAACTGTGTTAATGTTACCACTATCAGCCCCATTGGTCAAGCCATAAAATTTGAAGAGGGATCAAAGCTGCTTGCTGTACTTCTTCTGACTTAATTCCAATAAAAGTGGCAAAAGGATCCCAATGATTTTCACATAAAATGGAAAAGAACTGAGGAACTAGACATAGTTAGACTATATTTACTTTGTTAATAATTCGTGCTAAGTAGTTTAGTCTGAGAAATTTGGGATTTACCAATTTAAATACATTCATGAGAAATAAACTAAAAAGCTACTCTTATTTTGAATAGTCTAGTGCCAACATTTGTTGTTTCCTGTTTGTTAATTTTAACAATTCTAACTGGCGTAAAGTGGTACCTCATTGTAGCTTTGATTCGTATTTCCCTGATGGCTAGTGAAGTTGAGCATTTTTTCATGTATCTGTTAGCCATTTGTATGTCTTCTTTGGAGAAGTGTCTGTTCATGTCTTCTGTGCATTTCTTGACTGGATTATTTGTTTTTTGAGTGTTGAGTTTGAGAAGTTCTTTATAGATCTTGGATATCAGCCCGTTATCTGAAATGTCATTTGTAAATATCTTCTCCCATTCTGTGGGTTGCCTCTTAGTATTGATGACTGTTTCCTTTGTAATTCACAATTTTTTATCTTGATGAAGTCCCAAAAGTTCATTTTTGCTTTTGGTTCCCTTGGTTTTGGAGATGTGTCTTGAANCCTGTGGGTTGCCTCTTAGTATTGATGACTGTTTCCTTTGCAATTCACAATCTTTTTATCTTGATGAAGTCCCAAAAGTTCATTTTTGCTTTTGGTTCCCTTGGTTTTGGAGATGTGTCTTGAAAGAAGTTGCCATGGTCGATGTTACTGCCTATGTTCTCCTCTAGGATTTTGATGGATTCCTGTCTCACATTGAGGTCTTTCATCCATTTTGAGTTTCTCTTTGTGTATAGTGTAAGAGAATGGTCTGGTTTCATTCTTTTATTTGCAGCTGCCAATTTTCCCAGAACCACTTATTGAAGAGACTATCTTTTTTCCATTGGATATTTTCTCCTGATTTGTCAAAGATTAGTTGGCCATAGAGTTGAGGGTCCATTTCTGGAGTCTCTATTCTGTTCCATTGGTCTATGTATCTGTTTTTGTGCCAATACCATGGCAAGGATGTGGAGAAAGGGGAACTCTCTTACACTGTTGGTGGCAATGCAAGCTGGTACAACCACTCTGCAAAACAGTATGGAGGTTTCTCAAGATGTTTAAAATAGGGCTATCTTATGACCCAGTAATTTCAGGTATTTACCCCAAAGATACAGACATAGTAAAAAGAAGGGGCACATGCACCCTTATGTTCATAGCAGCAATGTCCACAATAGCCAACTGTGGAAAGAGTTGAGATGCCCTTCAATAGATGAATAGTTAAAGAAGATGTGATTCATATATACAATGGAATATTATTTAGCCATCAGAAAGNAAATAGCCAACTGTGGAAAGAGTTGAGATGCCTTCAATAGATGAATAGTTAAAGAAGATGTGATTCATATATACAATGGAATATTATTTAGCCATCAGAAAGGACTAATACCTACCGTTTGCATCAACATGGATGGAACTGGAGGGGATTATGCTAAGTGAAGTAAGTCAAGCAGAGGAAGACAATTATCATATGATTTCACTCATATGTGGAACATAAGCAATAGCACAGAGGGGAAGGGAGGGAAATCTGAAGGGGGAGAAATCAGAGACTGAGAAGAGCCATGAGAGACTATGGACCCTGGGAAACAAACTGAGGGTTTCACAGAGGAGGAGGGTGAAGGGAGGCGGTAACAGGGTGATAGCTATTACAGAGGGCACATGTTGTGATGTGCACTGGGTGTTATATATAATGATGTACTATACAGTGGCTAACTGAACATAATAAAAAATTGTCAAAGACTTAAATGTAGGAGCCAAATAAAAACTATTAGGAGAAATCATAAAAGAATATGCTCATGACATTGCATTTGGCTAGGATTTATTGAACATGACACTAGAAGCACAAGCAACAACAACAAGAAATTGATAAATTTGATTTCATCAAAATAAAAAACTTTTGCCAATCAAAGAACCCTATCAGGTGAATAAAAAGACAATGCACAGAATAAGAACAAATATTTACAAATGACATATATGATAAGAGATTAATATCCAGAATATTTAAAGAATTCTTATCCCTCAACAACAAAAATAATTCACACAACCCAATTTTTAAAAACGGACAGACTCTGAATAGACATCTTTCCCAAAAAGAAATACAAATAACCTAAAATCAAACAAAAATGTGTTCAAAATCACAAGCTGTTAAGAAGATGTAAACCAAAACCACCAATGAAATATTACTTCACACCTATTAGGATCATTCTTATTTAACAAAACAAAGAAAATAACAAGTATTGTGGAAGATGTGGAAGAATTAAAACCCTGGTGCATTGCTGTCAAGAATGTAAAATGGTGCAGCCACTGTGGAAAATAATATGGCAGTTCCTCAAAAGTTAAATATAGAATTGCCACTTGAACCATCATTTTCATGTCTAGGTATATTTGCAAAAGAATTGAAAGCAGGACAGATTATTGCACATCAATTTTCATATCAACATTATTTACAATAACAGATATTGAAAACAGTGCAAAGTCCATCAACAGAATAAACACATATAATGGATATGCCTTAAAAAGAAAGAAAAACTCTTGATATATTCTACAGTTTGATGAACCTTGAAAACATTATGCTAATTGAAATAAGCCAGACACAAAAGATCAAACGTTGCATGATGACATTTATATGAAGTACCCAAAATAGGCAAATACATAGACAGTAAGCATGGTAGAGTCTGGAATTTGGGTTAGGAAAATGGGAAGATATTATGTAATGGATAAAGAGTTTCTGTTGGGGATGAAGAAAACCCTCTGGGAAATGGATAGTGGATAACTATTGCATAATTTTGTAAAGAGGATTAATGCCACTGATTTGTACATTTAAAGTGGTTCAAATGGTAAATTTTACATTATATGTGTTTTGCTATGATTAAAGATGCAAAATAACAATGCTTTACATTTTGATTCTTTTAGTTGTTATCTTTTCCAAGTGATAGTAATTATTATTATCTTCATTTTCCAGATGGAGAAAGTGTGTTTCAGAGTCGTCAGGTAATTGTTCAGGTTGTATAGCTAGTGAACAGAATATCCAGGTTCCAAACCTCAGCTATTTAGCTCCAAAGTCTGTACTCTTCATCATAATACTATATAGCAAAAACCCCTTTGTTATCTGGTTTTTTTGNCAGCTAGTGAACAGAATATCCAGGTTCCAAACCTCAGTTTTAGCTCCAAAGTCTGTACTCTTCATCATAATACTATATAGCAAAAACCCCTTTGTTATCTGGTTTTTTTGTTATCTGATTTTTAATAACTTAGTACACACAGATCCTTTATCCAAGAAAGCTACTTTTTAATCTATAATTGGAAAGTAATCATTTTTCCCAATACTTTGAGTAACACATTAACTATTTTTCATAAACTCAATTTGAACAAAATTATATCTTGTATTATTTTTCAAATGATTTAAATTTTTTTCCAGTATCCAGGTTATAATTTGCATTTTGAATTTAATTTTAGAAATTATTTATACTTAATATCTAGTTCTCCTAAATAGTGGTTTTGATTACTTCATTTAAATTACCCTTTTTTTTTGATAACCCTGGATTTTTAAGGCTGTTTATCCAATTAAATAATTCCTGACTGTGGAACACGTGGTAAAAATTTGTGATATATATAGAATTATACAATTACACTGTCCTTGTTTATCTACCAAGAAAACAGATATACAAACAGCTTCTTATAAATAACAATGGTGGAAGCGATAAAGTATGAACAAAAGGATGCCTTAAAGTAACATTCTATACAAAGAAAATTGTAATACATTTAAATATATAAATTGTGGTAGACGAGGACGGCAGAGATAAAACTGGAGAGGTAGGGAAGACAGTAAGTCATGGAAGGTCTTATATATAATATGTTAAACAGATACTGAAGGAATTCATTTCTTTCTGACAAAAGTAGTAATAATGGTTAATCTTTGTTATCCCTTCGGATTTCTAAAATTCTGAAAGGGTGCATCTTCTAGGTGCTTTCATATAATAATAACTCATTAAATATCTCAGTTTGAATTGAGAAAATGTAACAATGAGGTTATCTTATTTGACTTGTTTCATAACTTTAGTAAATGGTAGAGACAAGATTCAAATATAGAAGTTCAAGCTGCAAAGCCCTCACTTTTAACCCAAGCAATATTACTTGTCATGGTCACATTATTATTAATTTTATCAATTACTCTGGTGGCCATGGTAGAAGAAAAATTTGATAGAATCAAGTCTTAAAGGTACAAAGTGAAGTCAGAACTTAAGGCATTATTCAAAGCAAGAAAAATGAGAGGTTTAACAACATATATAGTTGCAGGAATAAGGAGGTTACGTTTAGGAGGTAGAAAAAGAAAAAAACAAGCAGACCATAGATTAAATGTGAAAAATGAAGGGGGAAGAGTTAAGAAGACCCTTAATGTAAATGACTGAGTGGATGTTAGGGGCACCACTGGTGTTTAGAATATAAAAGGCTGATATATGGACTGCCCCTTTGGGTCACCAATGATTTTTATTAATAGTCCATCAATGTCTACATGAAGAAAAATGAAAAAAAAAGATATCCAATTTCAAATTCACAGTTTATCTCTAGCAATTTTTTTTTACTTATAGTAATAGTTTACAGGATAATAATGACACTCTTCACCTTCTGTTATTTTAGACATCTTGTATACTTTTAATGTGAACCTCTTCATTCTCATTTTATCCTGTTTCATATGTTAGGTAAACATCATAATTTTTTAGTAATTAATGGAACTGACAAAGGGAGACTTTACAGTATGCTTTTTATACAGTAAAATGCACAAGTGTGCCTAGAGTTTTATCATCTTGATAAATATATATACTGCTGTACCTCATACCCATTTCAAGATATAGAACATTCAAATAATCCACGAAGATTCCCTTGTCCTTCACAGTCCATTAGCCTCTCCTCAAGCAATTACTATTCTGATTAAGATCACCATACATGAAGCTTTATCTGTTCTAGAACTTCATGTAATTAAACAGTATGTACATATTTTAGGATGTAGCTTCTTTCACTAAAGATAATGTTTTTTAGGAGTTTATGTATTGCTGTGTGTGTGGAAATGTATTAAGAAAACCTAACTCAAAATTTAATTGAAAATCCATAAAGAAAGAGCTCTGATGCATGTACCACTCATCGTAAGTCCCATAGACCAGCAGGATTTCCTCTTGGTCCCACAACGGCAAGCTGCAGGGACCTGGCAGTCACCTAGTAAAAACAAGCACCATTCACTGCAGCAAATGGGAAATCACCACTGCTTCCATTACCTACTGCCAATGAGAAGCCATCACTACTCTTAACTCTCATTTCCTCTAATAATCTTTTGTTCAAGACATCCCTTTCCAACTTCTCCCTTTCCTCTATAAAAAGATTCTCCTCATTTGTTCTCTGGACTTGCCTATGTTTTAGTACAGTTTGTTTTTGTTTTTGTTTTTGGGGTTTTTTTTTTTTAACCTGAATTGCAAATCCTTTACTATTTCTGAATAAACTCAATTTTTCTAGCTGAATCGTTTANAACTCTCATTTCCTCTAATAATCTTTTGTTCAAGACATCCCTTTCCAACTTCTCCCTTTCCTCTATAAAAAGATTCTCCTCATTTGTTCTCTGGACTTGCCTATGTTTTAGTACAGTTTGTTTTTGTTTTTGTTTTTGGGTTTTTTTTTAACCTGAATTGCAAATCCTTTACTATTTCTGAATAAACTCAATTTTTCTAGCTGAATCGTTTACCTTTATTATTTTAAACAGCTGACATGGTGTCATAGGTGGGATCTAATGGCAACAACACCCTGAGGAAATAACAACCTCTGGTACTATGTGCAGAATCCACTTGAGCCCCTTGTGTTCTCCAAAATAGCTGAAGGTCCCTCAGATTTGCTGAGGAATTTATTATAGTCATTCAAACTTATAAACCTGGCTTCTCTGATTTATATCAGCTATTCCACATGCTTATTGATAAAGGCTAGGCCCGATATTGAATGAAATTGCTGATTCATTAGAATGATCTTGAGAAGTCTTCAGAATTATAACCAGTGGACAAAGAAATATCCCTTGCATTATTATATGATCAGACTTGGAGAATTGCCAAGTGACCATATTTGGCAATTCCTAGGGCTTTCCCAAATCCAATGGATTGGAGTAGGATGCAGGCCTGTACCCAGAAACCAAATTAGCCCATGTATGATTATTATAGCTTGCTCAAAATTGTCTTTAAAGAATATTCTGGGTTTTTTTTTTTTTGGATGTTGAATCCACTTAGGTGGCTTTTAAATCTATATTCACTAACAGGCTGAACAGGGATCTTTCCCCTCAAGTGTAAAGTCTCAAGATGAAGAAGGAAACATTGTGTCCACTACAGATCAGATTAGTTAATTTATCAAACCAGCTTACCCACAATCAAAGGATACTAATCATTTGTCCCTATTAAATCACTTACTACCTTCCTTATGGACAAAATCCTCAACTGATATTAACAAAATCCACAACGCATCTCTTATTGAGATCCAAATAGATTCCTCAAAACATCTTCCCAGGATTAATCAATATTGTATAAATAAAGAAGCATTTTTAAGGAATTAAATCAATAATAGAAGACCATAAGGTCCAGGGCCTCATTATCCCCTGCATGGTCCCTGCAACACTTCTATTACACCTGTAAAGAAACAAAATGGCATGGATGGAGACTTGCCCATGACCTCTGAGTCATAAACAATATTAGCATCTCTTGCTACTCTCTTGTCCCCAATCTCCACACTTTATTGGACTTTATCCCAATTGAAAGCTTATTTTTTCCATGATTGATTTATGTAATGTTTGCTTTAATATCCCAGTAGATAAAAATTAGTCAATATCTTTTTTTTACTTTACTTGGGCAGGATATCAATACACCTGGATTGTAACACCCCAGGGTTTCAGCTTCTTCTTACCCCATCCCTCTTACTTCTCACAAGCTTTAAAGCCTAATGTAAATGATATTAAGTTCCCTGGAGGCTACACTTTAATGCAATATGTGCATGATTTACTTCTCTTCCCCCTTCTCAAGTCTCCTCACAGGAAGATAGCACCTATTTGCTAAACTCCTAGCTAAAAAGGGACATAAAATCTCTAAGGAAAAATTATATATATTTTTAAACTCAAGTTTGATATTTATGATACCTAATCTAAGAACAATGACTACATCTAGATCCAGACAGGCGTTATGGCATTTTGAAATTCCCAGAGCCCAAAACATGATGTCTACTGTGAGATTCTTTCAGGTTGGCAAGTTATTGTTGCAACTAAATCCCAAACTTTTCCATTATGGCTCAACTTTTATACTCTTTATTAAAAACTACCAAACTTGACCCTGACCCTTGCCTGGGAAGATTCAGATGACATGACCTTTCTGATCTTAAAAGACAGTTTAATAAACCCCCCTGCCTTCCCTGGACATCTCAAATGCACTCTCTCTTTCTTCCTTTTTGTATGTGAAAGAGAAGGGAGTGTGCCTAGGGTATTGACCCATAGGATATTATAGCCAACAACTAGATTCCATAGCCTGAGGATTAATTCCCCGCCCCCACCTCCATGTCTCAGAGTGATACCTGCTACCACCATTTTTGTTAAAGGCCACAGAAGAAATCATCATGGGATCCCCTTTAACTTTATGGCACATGCTTGGGAAGTTCTTAACTCTCATTATACTCCATATCTTTCAGTAAGCCATCTCATTTCCTATATCACTAACCCTTATATCATTCTTTCTCATGGTAATAGCCTTAAACCTGCAATCTTCTCCCCTCCTCTACTGATGAAACCTTCCATGGCTACTTAACACCAACAGATTACCTTTTGACCCCCTGTAATGACTTATAGAAAACTCCTTTGGAAAATGCTGACTTTTCATGCTTCACTGATGGTTCTTATTTGAAAAGTGAAAGTGGTAAGTATTGTGCTGGATCTGCTGAATCTTTTCAAGTCATTGAAGTGGCACTTTTGCCTTTGACCCAACAAGCCAAATTATATACACACAGGTCTGCATTCTAGCCAAGGGCAAAACAACATTATACTGACAGTGGATATGACTTTGAGTGGCTAACAATTTTGGAATTTATGGAAATAATGTGGCTCCCTACTTCTGGTGAAGATAAAATTATAAATAGCCCTTACACTCAGGAATTCTTGGTGCCAGATTCTTACCTATTGCTTTGCCTATTACTAAGATCCCTGGGGCATTCTAATCTTGACTTTCAGGAAGATAAAGGAAATCATATTGCTGACATTTCTGCAAAAAATGCTGCCTTCTAAAGGTCCAAAGTTAAATCTCTGTCATTGTCCAAAGGAACTCACCACCATATGACAATCTGGAGAAATTAACTAGACACCCAACAATCAGTGCCAGAATAGGAAAAACAATATTGACAATCAAAAAGTTGTTGGTATGATAAAAAGAAAAACCTCTAATTTGGACCAAATAAACACCCAGTCCAGCAGAAATTTGAAAATTCTCACTGCTGTCTACTATACATGTATTAAACCATTGGCCTATGTTTAAAATGATAATGATTGTGAATTGACACTGGTGGCACATGCTGCGGAAGTTCTTAACTGTCATTANACACCCAGTCCAGCAGAAATTTGAAAATTCTCACTGCTGTCTACTATACATGTATTAAACCATTGGCCTATGGTTAAAATGATAATGATTGTGAATTGACACTGGTGGCACATGCTGCGGAAGTTCTTAACTGTCATTGTACTCCATATCTTTCAGTAAGCCATCTCCTATGTATTTCTGGTGAATCAATGCTGTAGACTTCAAAAAATACCTACATTTCTTGCCCTATCTGCCCAAAATACAATCCAAGGAAACCTGTCTACACTGCTCCTGGGCACACTGAATTGCTTAATGGACCATTTGAGGTTTGGCAAATGGACTTTATTTAGCTACCCCATCTCATAGATACAAATAAGTCTTGGTAATAATTTATATATTTACCCACTCTTGGAAGCCTTTCATGTAGAAAAGTTACTACCTCTTCACTAGCCAAAACCCTATTAGAAAAAAAGAAAAAATCATCCCTCCCTGGGGAACCGCTCTTGAGCTCCATAGCAACTGGGGAACCCATTCTACTGGCCAAACATTTATGGTGGCTATGTGCTGTTTGGTCAGTTCTATAGGATTTTCACTGTGCTTAATATCCTCAGTCTTCAGACCTAGTTGAACAAACTGACAGCATCATCAAAATTCAATTGGCAAAATTTGTGAAAAGCCTCCAAATATCTTGGCCAAAAATACTGCTATAGGTCCTTCTTAATTTTAGATCCACCCACTTTGGGACCTCATGCCTTAAGGTAATTACAGAGTACCCCATACATTCAGCTTCCACCTCTTTTGACCTGCAGCTAATAAAAGGAGATACACTTCGGTATTTCAGAGGCTTAATTGCATCAATTGAAAATAATCATGCTCTAGTAGAGCAATCTTTTTTAGAAAAAAATATTTATTTATTTATTTGAGAAAGAGAGAGAGAGCAAGCATAAGCAGGTGGGAGGGGTAGAAGGAGAGGGAGAAGCAGACCCCCCACTGAGCAGGAAGCTTGAAAAGGGGCTTGATCCCAGGACCCAAAGATCATGACCTGGCTGAAGGCAGATGCTTAATCAACTGAGCCACCTGGCACCCCTAGTAGAATAATCTTTTCACAGCATGCTCTCAGAAGACAAAGACCTTAACTGCCATGAATATTTAGTCCTGCTATAGGAGGATTTCATTTATTGGAAAAGACATCTCCAAAAAGACTCTCTTCAGCCATGCTAGAATGTCCCTTCTCAAGTGTTACTGCCCAATTTTTGTGCCACCAAAGTCCTAGAAGTTAACTCCTGTATCTGTGTGTCTCATCTAGCAAAAGCTCCAAACCCTGATTGACCTGCACACCAACCACTGATTTCAAAATAAAAATTTTCAGGAGGGAAGCAAGCAGCTTTCCCGAGATGATAGGATGAGGCCTAATGTGTTCCCTCCTTTTTGCTTTTTCTTACCCTGTTTTTTCCCTCTCTAACCTGAAGAGACATTGCCCTTGTTTGTATTTCCTGATTCCTCACAAAACAGGGAAACCTTTCTGATTGCTGGATTGCAGAAACCCTGATCTGTCATAACAGCTGTAACCCTTTTGTCTTCCCTGTAGCTAACTTTTTCTTCATCTGCAATGCGATCATTAACTATACCTGCACCCCTTTAGATTTTTCTTATCAAGTCAAACTTCTACAACCAGGTTTTCCTGTTCTTTAATCTGACCTCTCCCCCGTCATAAGTCTTAATGCAACTAATCATGCCTCTTCTACCTATGTGGCTCCCTGCTCTCATTACCACCTTAGGTCTGCTTGTTATAGTAATAACCCCCTCTGTACATATTTGAGAATGAAGTCTACAGAAGAAGATGGTTTCTCCCTAATTATTTTTCAAACACCACCAACACTTGGCTCCAAAGTTCCAATTGAATAATCCCCATTAACGGCACTATTAGTAATCAAACCCTAGCAGGAGTCTTATGTGCACCATTTGGTTTTATATTTGTCTGTGGTGAATAAGCCTCTCAATGAGCCTATAAATGTTCAGACAGCTGGCAGATTGGAGGCAAATTATTGTTAGGATTTCTAATTATTCCTGTGGACATCTATAATAAATCTAAAACCTCCCCTTGGTCCTTCCATTGGTTTTCCCCATTAAATCTTCATCATTGTCTTACACAGGAAGTCCCAGGTATATACATGGCTCTTTTTGCCTCCATTGGAAGGTCACCTATCTTTTTTCTGAACATTCATGCCAATAAATAAATGACTAGAAATATTTCTCTGGAATTGAGAAAACTTTTCAATTCTACCTCTAAGGCAATAGCAGCCCCACAATGATCACCTATTGGCTTAGATAGTTTTGGCCAATCACATAGCTTTCTATTAGCTGCTTTGTGTGATATCAAACACTTGATGCACATGAATATATTCTTTCAGAGAAGTAAAAACCCAGTTACATAAAATTAGGAAACAGATACATTGGCTATGACAAATTCCACCTGATGATCTATGATCCTTTGATCTCTTTAGCTGATGACCAGATTTGGGATTCTGGTTTAAGACTATGCAAACTAGGGGAGCTCCTGCATGGCTCAGTCAGTTAAGTGCCCAACTCTTGATTTCGGCTTAGGTCATAATCTCAGGGTTGTAAGACTAAGCCCTGTATCAGGCTCCAAACTGGGTGTGATTAAGATCCTCTCTCTCTCTCTGCCCCTCCTCCACCTTCTCTCTCTCCCTCTCTGAAAAAATTAAAAAAAAAAAAAAGGCTACATAAACTAGGGTCCTTATTCTGCTTCTTATCCTATTTTATATAATCATTTTAAAACTTTATACCTTTTGCCTGTCAAACCTTTGTACAAATGATGTATCCAAAAGGGTAATGCTGGCTCAATGCTTCAAGACAATCCTCAAATGCTTACAACCCTGATAAGATACACAGTCTAGATGGAAAATGCCAGAGAGTTCCCTTTCCTACCCTTTCTTGTTACTCAAATGTGGCCTCAATGGTTTCCAATCTGTGTACTTCCATCCAACATGGAATGTGACACCCAGGGAAGGTCCTTCCTGGGACCAAGAAGCAAAAACAATTTTTTTAATAATTTTTATTTTGTTATATTAGTCACCATACAGTCATCCCCAGTTTTTGATGCAAAGTTCCATGATTCATTATTTGCATATATTAAAGAACAGACAACCTAACTTTTGATCAGCAATGCTTTTGAAGAAAGATCTTGATCAAATGGAAGAAATATGAAATGTATTAAGAAATCATAACTCAAAATTAGAATCAGAAAGCTCTCATGCATATAATGCTTATTGTGGCTTGCATAGTCCAGCAGGAAGAAAGATTTCCTTTCGGACTGGCAACAGCAAACTGCCCTTGCCTGCAGCCAATGAGAGGCCACCACCACTTTGATTACTTGCAAACAATGAAAAACCACCATCATTTTGAACCCTCATTTTCCCCCAATAAACTTTTGTTTAAAACATCTCCCATCTTCTTCCTTTTTTTTATAAAAGAATGCTCTTTGTTCTCAGACTTGCCTAAGGTTCGCCATAGTTTTCTTGTCCTCAATTACAATTACTCTGCTATTTTCAAATAAACTCAATTTTACTTGCTAAATTGCTTACCTTTTACACATATTATCTGCTCCACTTTTTATTGAGTAGTTTTATTATTTGGATCTACCACAGTATATTTATGATTTTGTATGTTAATGGACAACTTTGACTTTTAAAAATAAAGCTGCTATAAACATTCTTGTACAATTTTTTAGATATATTTGTTATTTCTCATGGTTAATATCCTAGGAGTAAAATTGTTGCATCATAGATTAGATGCTTGTTTAATTTTTAAAAAGAATCTATCAAATGATTTTCCAAAATGATAGCATCATTTACACTCTTACATGTAATATTTAAGAGTTGAGTTGCTCTATATTCTCACCAACATTTTTTGTTGTCAGACATTGACTTTAATTATTCTAATTGATGTATTATGATACCTCATTTTGAGTTCAATCTGTATTTCCTGATGGCTAATAATATTGACTCATTGGTCATGCATATATCTTTTATATTTTATGAAGTTTTTTGTTCTAATATTTTGCTGATTTTGTCTTTCTATTATTGAGTTGTGGGAAAAGTTTATATATTCTTGATAAAATTTCTTTATTAGATATATGTATTGTGATGTATTTTGAAAATTTTCTTCCAGTCATTGGTCTGCCCATATATCTTCCTTAACTGTGTTTTGGTAAGTGGAAATTTATAAATTATGAAGAAGTCCAATTTTTAGTAATTAAGAGCTTTCCATATGCTCTTTAACAAATTTTTATCTACCAAATTTATCTTTGAGATAAGTCCATAGTTTAGATGTGTGATCTCTTCTGAATTAATATGTGTATACCATGTGAGATAAGGATCAATGTTTTTTTCTTTTTCCCAAATAGATACACACTAGTAGCAGTACCATTTGTTGAAAAGACTTTCCTTTAACCCTTAATTTCCTTTTTTTGTTCTTGTAGAATACGAACATTTACATTTGGGTTTATTTCTGAATTCTATTCTAACAAATTATTTGCTTATCTTATCACCTATACCATACTCTCTTGATTATAGTAATTTTGTAGTGTGTCCCAGTCTTGTTCTTTTTCAGGAGAGTATGGCTATCCTATATCACTTGCATATCCATATCAGCTTTAAAATCAATTCAAAAATACATTCCAAAAAAGCTTCCTTGGATTTTTAAGGTTTAATGTGGGCTTTTTCCCCAGCCTAATTGAAATATAATTGACATACAACATTGTGTAAAATTACAAAGTACAACATGATGATCTGATACATAAATATCAAAAATATTTATCACAATAAGGTTAGTTAGCACATCCTTTATCTCACATAATTACTATTTTGTTGTTGTTGCTATGGTGAGAACATTTAAGATATACTCCCATAGCAATTTCAACTACACAGTACAGTACTGTTAACTATAGTCGCCATGCTATACATTGAGTTTCCAGAGCTTATAATCTTATAACTGGGGTGTTGTATCTTTGACCAACAATTCTCCATTTCCCTCACCACCCCTCTAGTCCCTGGCAGCCATCATTCTACTGTATTTCTATAGGTGTGATGTTTTTAGATTCCACATGTAAGTGACATTATGCAGTATTTCTTGTTTTTTATCTGATTTATTGCTCTTAGCATAATGCCTCAAGGTCCATCCATGTTGTTAAAAATGGCAGTGTTCCCTTTTTGGGGCTGAATAATATTCCATAGCATGTGTATGTGTGTGTGTGTGTGTGTGTGTGTATCTGTCTATGGATACTTAGGTTGTTTCTATGCCTTGGCTATTATAAATAATGCTATAATAAACATGGGGGTGCAGATATATTTTCAAGATGGTGATTTTATTTTGTTTGGATAAATGCCCAGAAGTAGAATTGCTGGATTATATGGTAGTTATAGTTTTCATTTTTTGAGAAACTTCCATACTGTGTTGCATACTGATTGTGCCAGTTTACATTCTCAGCAGTAGTGTACAAGGGCTCCCTTTTCTCCACATTTTTGCCAACATGTTATTTCTTGTATTTTTGCTAATAGCCATTCTATCAGATATCATCTGACATTTCATTGTAATTATGGTTTGCATTTCCCTCATGGTTAGTGATGTTTAGCGTTTCTTCATATACCTGTTGGCCACGTGCATGTCTTCATTAGAAAACTGTCGATTTAGACCCTCTGCCCATTTTTAAATTGTATTGTTTGTGTTGTTATATCTTCATATTGAGTTATATAAGTTCTTTACATTTTTTTATTTTAGCCCTTTATCAGGTATATGACTTGAAAATATTTTCTCCTGTTCAGTAGCCTAACTTTTCATTATTTTGAGGGCTTCTTTGCTGTATAAAAGCTTTTTAACTTGATGTAGTTCCACATGTTGATTTAACTTTATTTATTTTTTGTTATGTTTTTATTGTCAAATCCAAAATAATTATTGCCAAGACTGATGTTTAGGAGTTTAAACCTATATTTTCTTGTAGGAGTTTTATAATTTAGGGCTTCCATTCAAGTTTTTAATCCATTTAGGGTTGCTTTTTGTGCATGGTATAAAATAATGGTATGTTTCCTTCTTTTTATTTAGTGACATTCTCTTTAAAAATTATTTATTTTTATTTTGAAAGAAAGAGAGATAGCATGAATGGTGGGAAGGGCAGAGGGAGAGGGAGCGAAATCTCAAGCAGACTTCCCATTGAGCGGGGAGCCTGACACAGGCTCAATCTCACCACCCTGAGATCATAACCTGAGCTGAAATCAAGAGTTAGGTGCTTAACCAACTGAACCACCCAGGTACCCCTATTTTGTGACATTTCTAAACTATTTTACAAAACGATATTCCTCATTGTATGTGATCAATGATGTCTCTGTTATGTTACTCCATGGTCAGCAGTATCTTGACAACGATTTTCTGAATTACTTGGATCCAATAAGAAAAGAAAAAAAATCTGTCTTTTATATGTCCTCTGACTAATGTTACTAGGGAATACAATTCAACCAGTTTGTTTTTGGGGGGTGGGTTGTTGAAGCAATGGCTAGTCCCTGTACCAGGGTCTCAATAATCAAAATCAGTGATAAAAACACAGAACCTCAATTTATGTGGTTCAAAGTCTCTACTGTCCACCAGCAAGCCATTCAGGATTGAGGGTCATAATCCGTATGGCTGTCTGCCATAGACCTGGACAGTAGAAGATGGCAGCCTCTATGCAAAACAGTAAAATTCACTAAAATTTACAGCCTTTCTTCATCTAAATAAGAAATGGATGCTACAAGTGCTCCAAAGGATGCCAGGGTTCCATAGTATCTTCAGACGGCTCTTGACAGCCCCATAGTTGTTTTGGCAGAAGGGCCAATTCCTGAAGCCTCCTACTCTGTCTACCATCTTCCATGATATCATTCCCATTTTAAAGAAAGGTTATGCTAACTCCATAAAATGAGTTGAGAGAAGCTGTCTCCTCTATTTTCCAGAAAAAGTTGGTATAATATTGGTATTATTTTATCCTCAAATATTTGATATCAATGACCAATAAAGACATCTGATCTATGTGGTCAGTATGTGGTCGTGTGTGTATTTGCATTTAATAACCTAGTATCTATTTCTTTAATGAGTATAAAGATACATATTTTCCATTTCTTGCATGTCAAATTTATTTTGTTCTTTTCAAGGCATTTGTCCATTTCATCTTTGCATGAATGTGTTTGTAATATGCATTATTTTTATTTTTAATGTCTGCGTAATTTTTGGAAAGGCTTCCTTTTAGATATTGAAGACTTGCGCTTCTCTGTGTTCCTTTTAATTAGACTTGCTGCAATTTATTTTAGTTTTGCTATTCTTTTGAGGCAAAAAACCCCCAATCTTTAACATTGCTAATTTTCTTTTTTTATAGTGTCCCTAATTTATTTCCTTTCTCCTACCTAGCTTGGTTTTATATTCCTTCTCTTTTTAGATATATTTAATGTGGTAATGCAGATCATCAGCTTTAACACTTTTTTCCTTACTAATATGGGCATTTAAGCTATAAATTATCTCTAGTGTTTCCTTTGTCTATACCTATAATCTATGAAACCAAATGTGCAGACATCTCTTTCAGTCCATGCTTTCAATTGTTTTAGGAATATAACTATGGTTCCAATTTCTCCACATCCTCATAAATGCTGTTATTTTCTCTTAAAAAATAGCCATTACACTGGCTGTATATGGTATCTCATTGTAATTATGATTTACATTTTCTTAATGATTACTGATATTGTGGAAAGGTTTCTAACCTCATATGCTCAATAATATGTAATTCAATTTTTTCAGTATATTTGTAATTTCTCTTTGACCAAGTTTATCTATAAATGTGTTTTATTTGCTAATTGTTTAGTTTATTATAGGAGCAAAAGGAAACCACTACACTCATCTTTATGTATGGTGTATTATATCCATTGAAATTCCATTGACTGCAAAACCCACTAATTCTTCAGTTAATCTCCAATTTCCTATTTCCATACTTCAATTCCTTTTAAAATATGGATGGGCCAGGCCAGGATCTAGGATTCCAAATATTTCATTAGAGAAAGAATGTGGTTAATGTTCTACAATCAACCACATAACCTCTAATTTGGTTCAGAGGAGTCTAGTTCCTTTATTTTATTTCTTTATTTTTTTTCTTTGTTAGCATCTTTGGCCACTTGTATAGCTTACACATATAAAATGGGTTTAGAAACTTGTTATTCCCCACTTTTTCTCACAAAACATTTTTTAAAAAATACGAGGTACTAGTATGGAATGCAGAAGAAACAACTTTCATAGATAGTTTAGTCTGTAAGCCTTAGGAAAAACCAATTCCTTCATATCTCCTTACTTTTTCTCAGGTATTACCAAANTAAAAAATACGAGGTACTAGTATGGAATGCAGAAGAAACAACTTTCAGTAGGTAGTTTAGTCTGTAAGCCTTAGGAAAAACCAATTCCTTCATATCTCCTTACTTTTTCTCAGGTATTACCAAAATATGGGATGCTGTGAGAACGACAGCATATCCAAACAGAATCAAGTGAAACAGNAATATGGGGTGCTGTGAGAACGACAGCATATCCAAACAGAATCAAGTGAAACAGAATGGACACGCATTACCTTTTAAAACAATGAATTTACTCAAGATTTTTATAAGTTTCAATGGTTGTATGATCCTAACCAACTAATTATCAATTCCTCTCCTTGAAGGAGGAGGATATCTGCAAGTTAAAAGGGAACCTGGAAGTGTTTACTTCTCTACCAATCCTTCATCTCTAGATAATGAACTAGAAGTCTCATCTGGGGTGATAATAAAGAAAAACTCGTCCTTCATGACAATAAGGACATAGAATAATTTGTGTTTCTAAAATGTTAGGAGCCTAAGTGATAAAGTATAATGAGCCATATAGATTTTTTTCCAAGGATAATTTTAACGAAGTGCAGGAATTATGCAATTCTTCTTATCATAACATGATACTATTAATATCAATAATGTAAATAATAATTTCAAATACAGAGTGTTATTAAGAGATATACCTTGAGGACTTTGTTGTGAAGAAGAAAGAAGAAAATAAAACATAGTGTAGATGTATTTTCTAAGATTCTTTGTTTACAAATGAATGAAATCCAATGTGAATTAGTCGTTATTCAAGTATAATTTATTGTTTCATAAATTTCAAGGAGAATTTGAATAAATATTGAAAAAGGAAAGAATGTACCTTACTTGACCCTAGGAGTAAGTTGGTCCAGAAACCCCAGTTTGTCCAGACTTATTTTTTTATACTTCATCTTTGTTTCTTTCTACATGTTGTGTCTACTTTCTTTAGAAGCTAAGTCTTTTTGCTCTCAGAAGTTCATTTCTTTAATCCCATGTTTGCATTATTAGGGAGCCATTGACTCTGTTCCTGCTAAAAAGACTTAGGGAAGGATTCTGGTGACCCTATATTGGTTTATTTATCAAGCTTTGATTTAATAGTTTCAGGATGCCATATAAGAAAATGGGCATCAAATAATCATAGTGGGATTGAGAATGGTCACCAGAATATTAGGGAGTATAATTCCCAGAAGAAGTGAGGTAACATATTCACATAAAAATTATTTTCAAAAGAAAATCTGCTCTTAATAGTTTTAATTTTTGTGGGGATAACAGTGGGAAGAGGGGCTTAGAGGGAGAAAACTTCCTAGAAACCTAAGAAATATGGTGAATAAAAAAATAAATATTTGCATAATAAATTATAGCCTACGAAGGAAAGAATAATAAAAATTGGAGGATTTCTGCCTTCCAAAGAAATTAAATACATCCCACTCCCCAAATGCATAATGTTCTTCTACTCTACTCTTCCAAGCTTGTGAGATTGATTATTGTTTTTTTGTTTATTAGTCATTTATCATACTGCATAGCAAGTATTTTTTTACTGTTCTGCTTTCCATTAGATTATGAACGCTTGCCTACTGAAGGCAGGAAACACATCTATCTGTACTGTTTACAGCTCTATCCTGAATACCTCCCTTAATTCCTGGTAGAGTGTAATGTCCAATGCAATGTATATTATTGTCTAATAATTTAATCAATAGGCATGGTTATTTATAATATAGAAATATATGTAATTGATCCATTATTCTTTAGCATATAGCATACTGCATGGAATACAGTAGGTCCATAATGATTTTTATTTAATTTTGATAGCAAGAAGAGAAAAAAAGTATGTGTAGACTAGCATATTTATGTGTTACATAATATGCTAGTCTGGGAAGAGGTGGCTTTTCATTTTAAGTAGTGAAAATTGAACACATTTATTACAAACACTGAGCTAAACATCTGATAAATCACTTTTATGCTCTGTGGGTCTATAACTGTTAGACAATGTACATCACTGGCAAGATTTAACTATCTCAACTATGTGAACTATGCACATGAGTGTGAGCTAGGAATATTCTTGATTCCTTCTCATGCCCAGAGCTCTTGGGTGAAATCATAATGGAGACATTGTAGAACTAACCAGTGTGAAGTTTGCATAAGGAGAACTCTGAAATAGAAGGCTGTGTATGTAATATTCTGCCTCAACTTTAGTGTTATTATAAGACTTTTCAGTCCTCTGTTCCTATTTTAACCTACAGCCTGTATCTATTTGAGTCATCAAGTCAATTGAGTGGAGTTATGTAGTGGAAAGGTTTCAAATGAGAGTTTTACTCACATTTAAAAAGTTGAATTGCTGTGGCTTCCTCTGCTTAGCCTTGGGAAAAGAAAAAAAAAAACATATATCAATATCTAAATGCTGCAAAAAGCACACCATGCACTTTGTCCTTTAACTGGTTCATACAACTGAATTTCTATCTCCAGCACAGAAGTTAAATATGAACCCATTCTGTAAGGGCAGGGGGACTAATTTTCTTTTTAGTGTTCCATATGGCTAAATTTCACATAGAAATTCTCATGTGACTAGTGCTAAGGCAATTTCTTATGGCACAACCAAATTCAAAGAAAACTTCAAGAAAAAATGAGAAAATACATGCTAGGTTAGATAAGCAGTCAACTTGCTCAAATTCTTTTAAATAGTATTGAACATCCAATATGTGCTAAGAATTTTGCAGTGTATTGGGTGATAGGTTAAGGGGGCACTAGTAGTGATGAGCACTGGGTATTGTATGTAAGTGATGAATCACTAAATCTTACACCTGAAACTAATAGTACACTGGATGTTAACCAAGTATAATTTAAATAAAAACTTGGGGAAAAAAAGTTAAAGAAAGAAAAAGAAAGAAAATACAAAAAAACAAAGAATTTTGAGGTTCGTGAAGCAAACAGTAGTCCAGACCTCATATAGTTCACCAAATAATTAAGCAGGTAACACCAATATGTGAAAAGTGTATAAGGAGTAATAAAATAATATGCATAGATAACTCTAACTTCAATTACTCCATCAAGGTAAACTATATGGTTCAACTTCAATTATCTCTTTGGTAAATAGTTAGCATATATCTATCTAAACAAACACAGGTCCCTCTTATTCATACAACTGCTATTTAAAGTCACTACTTGTTCTGTATTAGGAAACTTCACTAGCAAGATACCAAGGACTAATACATTCTTTGTTTAGAACATTCCACCATTTAAAACTTAACTTCTTATGCATGGCTTAGATCTTTAAGAACATGGCTTAATCAGGGTCATGCAATTACTACATAATAAATATAGGCTAGAACAAGAATTATTTGTAGTTCATAGAAACTATGAGATTTGAGAGGTTGGTATAAGATCTGGACTTTGGCAAGAATATGGTGTGGCTTGTTAAAAAATAAATTAAAGCATATTAATTTCTTTAAGAGTTTGTTTAAGCAAAAATTGATTTGAATTTGACAGCGTGTAAAGTGGTTAGAAGCGCTCCGTACATAGGTGCTTGGGAGATTATAGAGACCAGGCAGAGGAAAAACAAGGAAATTACTGATTGGCTACAGCTTAAAATATACTTAGCTGTGATTGGTTGTCCTCAGGTTTTGATTTTGTAACCATGAGGTATTTACAAGCTTAGATTTTGGTTTGCTTGCATAGATTGCGAAGGCACTGGAGCCACCATGGTCCAATGGTCTCCTTGTTTAATTAATTTATCATGTATTTTAAATCTTACCATATTTTCTCTCCACAGTAAGGGTTGCTTATATTTCTGAAAGACTACTGATGCTCCTTTGTGTCATCAGAGTATTGTTATCGAATCAATCAATATAACCAATATTTTCTACACCAGGGCCATTTGGCCTCTCAATAAATGACACACCCTGAATTATAGGAGAATTTTCCTTTACCTTATGTTGACTGTTGAGGGATTTGTATGAACGATTTTATTCCAATTCTTTAGAAAATCATAAAAATACTATAATTTCTTCACTCAGATTCCTCTATAGAAAGACCACAAAGAGAGAAAAAACATAACTCTTGAAGGGTAGGAGAATGTGCCATTTCAAAATATGTCTCTTTGGCATAGGGATTATTTTGAGCTGATGAAAACAGTGGAAGACACACTTTTGGAAGGAACATTTACACTTATAAGGGAAACCTCCACTTATTAAGGTGTCTCCCTCTCTGTACCAGTAAGAAAAGGATGACTCTAATTCACAAGAAAGTATTATCCATGGAGGAAGCATTGACTTGAACCTAACAGCTTTACCCTTGTTTACTGTGCTTTTCCTAATAACCTCTGATCTCTGTGTTCCCGATTCCCCCAATATCTTTTCTTTTTCCTTTAGTTGAAGCTGATATTTAAGGTAGTAGCCTGGACCATTTCAGAGTTTTTCAATTGTCCTGATTTTCTCCCATGTGTACATAGATTATACATGATACACTTCTGTTTGTTTTTCTCTTGATAATCTCTTTTAGCACAGTGGGTCTCAGACAAGAATTCGGAAGGGTAGAAGGAAAATTCTTGTTCCTCCCCTACACCGTCATATTTAATGCCAAGAAAGTATCTGGTTTCCTGAGGGTTTTTTTTTTTTTCTTATGAATAATGTAATCACTGTTTTCATTTTTGCATTGACCTCCTAGATATCAGAGTTAAATTTATGATTCTTTTTGAAAGGCTTTGTCTTTACAACCTGTATATCATTGTGTTAGGGTTCTAGTATCAATTTCAAAAAAAGATTTAATATCCCTTTTCGTTATTTTCCTGATCTTTTCTTTTAACTGATTTTTTTAATTTCATATAAGCATACCCAAATCCTCTGATAAAGAATATCAAAAATTCACAAATAAGTGATTAAAAGGTCAATTATTTGGAATCATAATGGTCATTTGATATGGCAGGGTAAACGTATTATAAGAATCTGAACTTGCCACAGGAATTTACTTTTCTTATTATTGGGGAAAAAAATGGGCCCAACTGGACTCAGTCGTCCCCAACCCAGCAAACCAATTCCAGTTTCAACCTCCCCCAGATATGTGACCTTTAAACAGTCAATCTGCACTTTCCTGATATGCACCAGTGAGGTCATCAGCATGATATGACCCTTGTCATTCCTTTCTCCCCAAAAGAAGATGACCCAGCCTGAAACAACCCTGCCTTTTCTTTTGCTCATAATGTCCCTGCCCCACCCTCCTTCTGCCTATAAAAACTGTCCATTTTGTACAACTCCTTGAAGCACCCATTTCCTAGATGGGATGCTGCCTAATTCATGAATTGTTGAATAAAGCCAATTTGATCTTCAAATTTACTCAGTTGAATTTTTGCTCTGTAGCACTTTTATAAAGGCATAATTTAGAGAGTTCAGCAAACTAGATTTTTGAAAGAGATGGTTTCTTGAAGGAAAAGGTCAATAGTACTTAGTTACTATTATTTTGAAGATTAATATGATTTTAGAACCTGGTTCAATGACCTAATTATACTTTTCTTCTTTTTTTATTCCTCTGTGATGTTTTCATGTTTATTGAATTGGATATCTATAAAAGTGTGCTTGACAAAATAAAAGATGTATATGTAATAAATTGAATACAATCAGTTCTACTTCATTCCTGTTTTGAGATGAATGTGAGATGACACCATCATTCTAAAAAGTGACAGACAGAGGCTTATTAAAAATATATTATCTTTACAGTTCTCCATGCATTAAATATGTCAACACTTTTCCAATTTTTTTTTACTTTTTCAGCCTGAAACAGAAGGGGATTCAACAGGGGAACATCTCTTGTGCCAGAGTTTGGCTGAATTATTGCATTTCCTAATCCAAAAAGCAGATTTCATTATTTTATGCAAAGATAAATCTTGTTAAAAGCTGTGTTATTTTTTTTTTCTGAAAAGAGAGAGCATACTCTTTTCTAATATCACTTGGCAATCATTAAAACATAATAGAACTTAAGAAAATATTTCCTGCTAGCTCTTGCTAAGTTTCTTCGGAAGCAAAGTACAGACCTCACAATGAAAAAGTGAGTATGAGAACACAAATCTAAATTCCAGAGCCAAAGCGGCATTTGGGCTGCATGGGCAGGAAAATGGAAAGCCATCTAATTGGCTCTGGATTCTACTTGGGCTGATTTTAATAGAAATGCCCTCCACTGATTGTTCAAAATTTCCTTTCAGGGGAATCATGTTCCTAGGTACATTACCCCTTGAAGCCATTGCACTGAGTCTAAACAAAGCCCTCATTTTCCTAATCATATTGTCCTGCAGATATTATTATTTATGTGTAACCATTAAGAGCTTTGCTCTACTCTCCTATAGGGTGTTTGAATAATAACAAGAACAAATGATGAAATACTAGCAGAGTGACTTTCAAGAATGCTCTATGGGTTGTGGAAAATTTTAAAGGGGTGACAGACCATAAAATCTTGCTACATGAAGAACTGCCTAGTGTTGATTCTATCAGTTCTGACAACAAATTCAAGAACATAAAGAGAGAGGTATCTGTTGCCAATGAAGGTGTAATCACGCCCTCTTTAAATTTGTATTTTCTAGGGTTCCAATAGATATTTCTAAAAATGAACTATGACCTCCCTGCATTAAAGTGAACATTTTTTAGCAATCTAGATGTCTAATTGGTTAAATTAAGTATTTTACATAACAAATACCAGGTATTCATTCAAAGAGATATTGTAGAAAAATGTTTAATGACATAGGAAGTATGTGCAAGATATAATAGTGACTAAAATAGAATACAAATTATACATTAAATTATTTTCCAAATTTATTAAAGTAGCAATGTCAAAGACTCGTGTGGGTGGAAAACACTCAAAAAACGTTACTTTCTTTTTCCCTATCAAAAAAGTGTATATTTTTCTCCTTTAAACAGTGTTTCTCAATGGAAAAAAAATTCTACCTTTATGAATCCTCACTTAATTTTGAAGCATATTCTAATTTAGAGATAATATTTTTGATGAACCCCTTATTCCTTTTCCTACTAAATTTGAGATGCATGGATCTCATCTGAATACCCAAGTTCATGGAAATGATGTTGGCCAATAAAAGAAAAATATATTACCAGTGGTAGTGAGAGTCAATTTCTACCAACATCACTTGAGACTGTGAGACACTGGCAACATTTTCAAAGGAGTCCTACCATTTTCAGAATTATCAGTTCAATAAATTACTTGTCTTTTCAAATTAATATGCAGTAATATTGATTTGTTCTTGAATATGGGAGTTACCATAAAAACCCTACCTTTTCTTATCAGTTCCACAGCTGATTTCCTCTTTTCCTCCCAACTCCACCAATCACATTTCTAATATCTCAATGGCTAACTTCCAATCCAAGTTTATCCACAGTGCAAATTGACTAAATCTAAATTGCTTTCGTTCTCATGAAATTCTATAGGATTTCTTGCTTACATATTTATGTACAAATTAATGTCTTTTGAAACGTGTTTTCTTGGTTTTGCTTTCTCTCATGTCACACTTGTATCTTTCTGAACTCTGATCTGCTTTTTATTTGCCAAAGCTATATTACTACACCGTCCACCATTTATTCAATGATTATTATCAATATGCTTCAGGAAATGTATTACATGCTTTAAAATATTACTTCATATAATAACCATGAAATTGCTAAGAGGTTGATCGTATTATTTGCTTTTGAAATTCTAATAAACAGAAGCTTAGTGAGATTAAATAGTTTCAATGACAGTATATTGTGGGGGAGAAAAATATTTCTTGGATTTAATGTGAAGAAAAATTACAACATAAAAAAAAATCAAGAGATCTTAGAAGCTAAGGAAGCACTCACAATTACCGAAGGGCTTTCTTTCCTACTTCTCTCCTGAGGCAAATCTTGGACCCAATCTGTTTCTTAAAGAATTACATAGTTTAATTTTTTTGTACTTTCACATTACAGAGAACAGAGGAGAATGAATTCAAACACACACACACACGCACACACACACACGTCATTTTTTTTTCCAGGAAACAAAACCAAACAAAATTGCCATGTACCTAGGCTTAGGAACCTAACTGCATGTAATACTTTGAAGTGTTCTGTAAAAGTTCTCACTGGCAGACTTAGTGCTTAAATTTCTATCACTTTTATTTCTTACTGAATATTTGAAACAATCCTCTAAATCTAAGTTCACCTGCAGCTTATCCTAAATTAATTCAAGAGAACATGCTCAGAAGAAAGCAAGGAGAGGTGTGTTCTTGAAACAGGGAATGTTCATGAGGGAAAGAAATAGGCTGATTATGGAAATCAGTTTCTTCCCTCATTTTATGAGATAGCACAGAGCTACTCATCTGAAGCCAATCCAAGAATTGGCTCATTCTAAACTTAAACCCAGGAGACTTCTCTTTTCTAACTAGTCTACTTTTCCAACCAGGAAGCTCCAGGCATTACAGAGTTGCCTAGGAGTTCACTCTTCCCTTTTTTGTATAAACATGTAGTATTAAGAAGTCACTATGCTCTGGTAAGTTCATTTCATGTTATACCAGCTCCACTGTATCTGACCTAAGCACAATTCTGCAGCTTGAGAGCTAAAAGAATGCTATGTCATCTTCTATGTCAATTCTCCCCAATAATCCTTACTTTATATTTATAATGTATACATATATGTATAAATGTATAATGTAGATGTATAAATTTATAATGTATAAATGTATAATGGTGGGGTGGGTGTTGATGTTCCCATAGCAAGACAGTTCATTCAATCAGCAAACATTTAGCGGGTAATTACTGAAAGTCAAGCAGCACAGCAGAGTCCTGGGACACAGTGATTAGACCTAGACCTTTAAGGAACATATGGTTTGGTGGAAAGACAAAAAGTAAACAATCATGATACAACTTACCATTACCATGTAACATTTTTGAACAGAGGCAAGAGGGTCTCCCTGAGGTGGCCAGGGTTGGAGTCTTCCAAGCAGAAAAAACAGAATACAAAAATTCATGAATTTAAAAACTCCAGAGGCATTCTCTGTAAAATTTTGATTTGTTGGAATGGGGAAGGAAAGGCCCAGAAATTACCAAATATAACTATTTTAAGAAATCCATCGAGTGATTTTCATGTTCTAGTAGTTGGGGACCCAGTCATTCAAGAAGTTCTAAAATTCTTAGCTATGTCAATCTGCTCCTAGTATTCCATTTCTTGTTTTTTAATCTTTCCTTTTCTTATTTTTCTGTATCTAACTATGTTACATGTTCTGAGAAAAGGATTTCATTACCCCTGCCGACAACTATGGTTATAAAATTTTTCATTAAGGAAGCACCAAATATGACTCAGTGCTCAGGGGTTTCCTGCATAGCAAAAGATTAAGTTAATTAGCAATATATAGAGATGAAAATTGAGTTGTCACTGTTGTAATGAAATCAACTACTGCTAAGCTGAGGAGATTTGGTTACAGGTTACAAATGAAGGTTAAAAAAAAAGAGCAGACATTTGAATTATCATTACCCTTGGGCAATAAGAGATATCATAGTTAGACTTCTAGGTATTGAGTTTTGTGTATTCATTTAATGACTGATACCTTCAGTTATGTAGTTACCACAAAACCAAGCATGAAAATAGTAAATAACTAATTCTGCCAAAAGAAGAACAAAGTTAATGTTAATAATATTAATAATGCTAATATTTAATATTAATTATAGCCAGCATGTGTTGGGAGTTTACTATATGTAAAACATTATGCTATGTACTTACCTTCATTATTTCATTCAATTCTCACCATAATCTAGAAAATTTCTATTGTCATTTTTCCTATTCTACAGAATAAGAAATTAAAGATTTGGGAGGTTTAAAAAGAAAGTAGCACAGATACTGAATTTCAGTAAAAAGTTTCAGTGATCAAGAATATTTTAATTCATTTCCATAATATTTATTCTGGTGACCAGATATATTTTATATATTAGAAGATTATGAAAGGTTCTTAACAAAGAAAAAGAAAGAGTACAATGTTTTTCTTTTGAATCTACTTGTATGCTGGATTTATCCTGTATGTGTGTCATGGAGTGATAGCAACAACATTAATATACTTTACAAACTAAAAATAAGTCCTTCAATTGGAAAAATGAACTTGCTTCAGTAGAGCTGAAAGTCATGAATTCTAGAGTGGATGCTATAAATTAGAAGTTTAGTTCACTACAGTTTGTCAATGTTGGAGACTTGCACGATGAGGGATAAGAATCAATGACTCAGCCACTTGTATTGAAATTAGTTGATTAATGGAAGACTACATTAACTGATTTTTTTTTTACTCCTTGCGTGATCTTGTTAATTAGGAAAATTCCCTCTGCTTATTGAAATTTCAAATAAATTCACTTGCCTCCTGAATATGTTGACCAAGCACAGAAATAATTTTATCTTTTGAGAAACATGCACATTTTAGAATTGACTCTTCTTAATGAGGTTGCAACAAGTACAGTGTGAGCAAGCCATATGCTTTCTCTAAATTTCCAGTCACTGACTTAAGAAAACACTTGATTAAATGAGAAGGAAAACTACTTTAACTTTTTGCCGTAAAATTTATACATTTTGCTTCCTTTGTCTATAATTGATTTTTTTGTGTCCGTTGAGTCCAACAAGTTCCCCATATTTACACAATGTAAAAGGATAAGAACAGATTTAGATATCTACATTTTTACTCTAAAATGAATTGATACTCTACCTCCCAAAACTTACTGATTTATAATGTACAGTTAAAATATATATCATGAACATAATATCCTGGTTTGTTTAACATATATAGAGAGATAGATATGTAGCATTCATTTGAAATATTACTTTTATTATTGAATAATAAGTTCACACTACAAATTTACAAAATCAATTAAAACTCCCTAGAAGTCTTCTATTAAGATCATGCTTTTATAATAGAAATCATTGTTATTTTCCTATTTTATTCAGAAACTGGGAACTCAGCTGATTTTTGTTTGAAATAAATTATTTGGTGTTATTAAATAAAGCATTTATTCTGTAAGTATTTTAAAATACTTACACTTGAAACCAGATGCTGGACTCAGTGCTTGAGTTGAACAAAATTGTCAGGTTTTAGCCTCATAGAATTAAGGATTAAACAGGTGAAACAAAAACTAATTTCATAATCACAAGGCAGTGTAATAAGTGAAAAGGAAAATACAGTGTGCTGTTGAAACTTGTACAGAGAATGTACATCCCCAGGATCTGTTTCCTGCAAGAAGGACTACAAGTGCCCTCTTCCCAGGTGGGGAATGATACCCTCTTGCTTGCCCTGTCCCAGATGGACTGACCAACAGATTACCTGACCTGGGAGATAAATTTTCAGGGCCATCCCACCTGGCTAGAGAGTGGGGCACAAAGTCTCCCAAAGTTCCGGAATGCTTTCCACTAGGCTATTCCAGACCCTCCCTTGACATGCACAACTGTGATGAAACTGGCTCAGAGCCTGCTCAAGACTGAACGCCTGGCAAGTGATAAATCTGTGATGGACCCTAAGTTATTCTGACTTTGGAAGTGAGACTGGACACTACCACATCCCAACAGAGTCATTTATTACGCACCTTGCACAGAGAAGCTTTTCCCCCTTTACCCCATCTCAGTTGACCTCCTGCACTCTATCACATCACCCTGTTCATTTCTTCCATGGCCAGAAATAAACTTGTTTTGTTTGGTTAAAAAACAAAACTCAGATATTAGGAATTCAGGAAAAAAAAAGCTGGGGGCACAAGTAACGGTTAGGCTGAGACCGAATCTTCAGTTGAGAGTTAGCTTCATAAAGAAGTGAGTGAGGGTTTCAGGCAAAAATAACAGCATGTAAAACTTCCTGCAAATGGGGAAGGAACATGGCAAGTGCAAGTAAAAGAGAAAATCTTAATAGAACCAGACCTTTGAGTATAAATGGGGTAATAACAAAACTGAGACTAGAGAGAGATAAGGGTACAAATCAGATGGGCCATATTAAATCATACTTTAACTTAGCCTTTATCCTACAATATGGGACGTAATAAAATGATTTATCCAGGAAAATTAAATAAGTTGATTCATGTTTTAAGCTAGGTAAAAGCAGAAAGCAGGAAACATGATAACATAATCACCAATTCCAAGTTTTTAACATGGATTTCAAATTTCAAACTTGGTTTAAAAATTGAAACTCCAGTTCACTTCTATTCAACATACTAGACTTATAAGAATTACTATACATTTACAGTCACAGAGATCTGAATAGAATCACAGTGTTGACACCGGATAACCTAGATAAAGAATAGCATATCTAATACATAGCTTCTTTACATATAAAAATAAATGTGACAATGCTTACCTTAAACATTCTTATGACTAATAGAATAAGTTCAAGGAATAGATGTTCCACAATCTTCTGGCCCCATCTCCCCTTTTTTTTTTTGACATTTATTTTTCTCAAGTTTTTATTTAAATTCCACTTCTTTAAAGTACAGTGTAATAGCAGTTTCAAGAGTAGAATTTAGTGATTCAGAACTCACAGTCAACACCTAGTGTTCATCACAAGTGCCCTTTTTAATCCCCATCACCTATTTAACCCTTCCCCTGACCACCTTTGCTCCAGTAACCTGTTTGTTCTTTATAGTGAAGCCTCTGTTTCTTCGTTGCCTCTCTCTTCCTTTTTTTCCCCCCAATGATCTTTTGTGTTGTTTTTTAAATTCCACATATCGGTGAGATCATATGGTATTTCTCTTTCTCTGTCTTATTTCATTTAGCATAATACTCTCTAGCTCCATCCACGTGGTTGCAAATTGGCCCCATCTCCTTCAACTTAGACTTTTTTTTTTCTAGTAGTAAACAGAAAAGTAATATTTCCACAAAATTTGCTTAAAGTTATACCTACATTTATCCCCTTTTATTTTTCTTTTTGTAGAAAGGAAAAATTCTTAACACACAACTACCAAAAAGTAAACATTCTTAGAGATCTTTATGTCTTGTTAAATACTGGCACCTGGGGCCTAGAACAGTGCTTGACACATAACAGTTCTCTAAATCACTGAAAGTAATCCTAGAAAATTCAGATATCTTCCTTAATAATCACAAACCCCAAAATTCATATTAAATACAAATAACATATAAACATAGATTATTGGATAAATACCAAACATAAAAATATAAAATATGCAAATACGTACAAATGTGTGTATGGACAGCCTCACAGTGGCTTCACGTTTGTGGCTAATAAATGGTTTAATCAAATAATAGCCATATGATCATTCTATCTTCCTAGACCAATAAGAAATGTAATCCTATAGGACTATGAATAGATTATTCATAGGTAAGTGGCTATATTCATATCAGTAGCTTCTAAGCATCTAAATGTCTAACATTTAGAGAATTATAAATTAAAATAAATATTACATAAAAATATTTATATAAATAAAATATCAACAAATGAAATATTAAATACCTTAAATTGTCATGTAAGAATTCAGTTACTTTACCACTTTTCTGTGAAAAGAAAATATTTCTTCATTCGAAGTTAAAAAAGTTGAAGAAAAACTAAATATGAAATTCAGAAAAGAAAGGATATAAGCCCAAAAAATTTGGAACAGAAATCATAGCATAACATCTATGTAGCAGATATGAAAAGCAATTACTATATTAAAATGAAAGTCTAAGGGCTCTGAGACAAAAAGCAAACAAAGCAAAACAAAAAATATATCTTCCAAAAGAAAGCAGAAAACATATCTTCCAAAACAGAGTGATTAAAAAAGTGAAGTCTTAGTATTTGTTTTCAGTGAAAAAAAAAAAGGAAAAAATAATTGTCCAAATGTGAGGAAAACAAATATGCAACATCATTTTGATCAATTTATCATGATATAAATCTAACATATTTGTTTTGTGTTACTTTCCATATCTTTGAATAGCACAAACTGAATGACAAAGGATTACAGGGTTCTATCTCACTCCTTGGTTCTGCGGTGAATAACATTTACACAATTATAACAATCAATATATATTAGGATACCCAATTTTAAGAACATAAGACTGAGTCATCTTTATAATCTTGATATTTATTTTGATTGGACCACTTTGATTGTAAATAACACAAATAAAACTTAAATTACATTCAGAAAAACAAAGGAATCTCTTGACACAAGTAGCTTGGAAGTCTGGGAGTTGACCTGTATTTATGAATTATTTCATGCAAGAACCCATATTATGTCTTCAGATCTCCCTGTTTATTCATCTGTTACCATAATCCCCTCTGTCATTGGTGCCTTTCTACTGTTCTGTTTCCTCAATATAACAGAAAAGGTGGCTTCCACCACCCGATTTAGTCTCCAAACTTCAAAACCCCAGTGGGGTTGTTCTATGAATGTTGTTCTAACACAGCTTTTATCCAGGAAAATCTGTTGCATGTGTCTTTAGTGATTTCTTTTGCCCTGGGCATGACATACAATGAATGACCTAACATGGAAGACACATTTCCAATCCAGAAATCAGAAGGGGAAATAAACTATAATTTTCATTTTTTTTCTGAGAGTAAAGGGAGAAGAATTTCTCCAAAATAGTTAAAAATATTGTCCAAAGTGAAAATAGTTAAGGCATTACATACTAATAATAGTGTAAATATTGTGACAAAACTAATAAAATATAGAGGATAAAAGGGAATGGTAATGTATCTTCAAAGATTAAGATTCTAACTTCTAATTTTGCATGATTTGGGTTTAAATAATGTGATAGCAAATTGATCAGAAAATAGAAGCTTAATGTGTTAAAATAGAGAATTTGAACAAGGTATTGGAATACAAAAGTCAAATTTAAATTCTAATAATTTAAATGAAGAAAGCTAAGGTAAAACCTCATTAGATGGTTTCAACAACATATTGGATGAAGAATAAGATAGGACTAATTATTCTAAAACAAACAAAAAATAGAAAATATAGAAACGGCGAAAAAAATCATAGTATAACAGAAATATGGGAAACAGAGGTCTAACATGTATGTAACTGGATTCCCAAACAAAGAGAAGGAATGTAATAGAGCAGAAGACATATTGGTAGAAATAATCACAAAAAAGATATTAAACCACTAGTGTGAAAAGCTCATCGACCAGAGAGCAGAATAAACACAAGAAAATCTTACCACAGTCTTAATTGCTTTATCTTTGTACTAAGTTTTGAAATCAAATGGTGTGAGTCCTCCATATTTGTTCTTATTTTACAAGACTGTTTTGCTAATCTAGATGTGTTGCATTTCCATGTGAATTTTAGCATCATTTCTTCAAACAAACAAACAAAAAACAGCTAGGTTTTGGTAGAGATTTTGTTCAATCCCTGATCAATTTGGGGAGAATAGCCATCGTAATAATATTAACTCTGATTCTTAGACATTGGATGTCTTTCCATTTATATTCATCTTTAATTTCTTTCAAACATGTTCTGTAGATTTTTGTGTATAAGTCGCACATTTGTTAAAATAATTTCTAATTATTTTATTCTGTTTGATACTATTATAAAGGGATTTTCTATTTTTGGATAATACATTGCTTTTCTGCAGAAAAACAACTGATTTTTTATAAATATCTTGTTCTGTGAACTTTGTTAATTCTGTTAGTAATTCTAATCAGTTTTTGTGGATACTTTCTAATTTTTCATGCACAAGATCATACCATTTGCAAATAAAGGTAATTTTATTTCTCCCTTTTCAATATGGATGTCTTTTAAAATTTCATCTTTTCTGATTTCCTTGACTAGAATTTCAAGTTGACCAGAAGTGGAAAAGCAGACATCTTTGTCATTCCAATATTAATGGGGAAAAATTCAGGCTTTCATCACTGAGTATGATGTTAACTGCGGTTTTTGATAGATTCCCTTTATTTAGGTGAGGACATTCCTTTCTATTTGCAGTGTTTTAAGTGTTTTTACCCATGCAAAGGTTTTAGATTTTGTCACATGCTTTTTCTGTGTCTGTTGACATAATGTAGTTTCTGCCTTTTGTCCTTTGATTGGTATTAACTTGATTTATTTTAAAAAATATTAAACCAAACTTGCATTCATAGGATAAATCCCACCTAGTCATGGTACATAATCCATTTTATATATTGCTTGGATCCATTTGTTGGTATCATTTTGAGAAATGTTATATCTATATTCTTAAGAGATATTAGTCTGTAGCTTTCTTGTTACGTCTTTGCTCACTTAGGCATCAGAGTAATCCTATCTTCATAAAATGAGCTGAAAGCATTCCTTCTATTTTCAGAAAAGCTCTTGAGGGATTGATGTTAATTTTTCTTTAAGCATTTGATAAAATTTACCAGTGAATCCTGGGTGCGAGCTCTTTGTTAGGTGATTAAAATAACTGATCAAATATTTTAATTTTTAGAGGTCTATTTAGATACCATATTTTTTCTTGATTCAGTGCTGATAGTTATTGTATATATAGGATTTTTTTTCTGGCTTATCGAATTTGTAGATGTGTACTGTTCAGAGTAATTCGTTATAATCCTTTCTACTTGTGTAAGGTCAGTGATGATCTACTTTAATTTTTTATTTCAGTAACTTGAGTCTTCTTTTATTTTTATATTGGTCAGTGTAATTAAAGATCAATTATTATGATCTTTTCAAATAACTAAGATTTTGTTGATTTTGTTATTGTTTTTATAGCATTAATTTCCATTATATTTTCTTTTCTTTAGTTTGTTCTTTACTTTTTAGTTTCATAAGTAAAAAGTTGGGTTATTGGTTTGAGATTTTATTTCAAAAAAGAGTTATTCACATTTTAAATCTTCTCTAAGTGGTCCTTAGTTACATCTCATAAACAATTTATTGTTTTTATTTTCTTTCATCACAATTATTTTCTAATTTCTCTCATTAGTTCTTATTTTTAAATTTCCTAACTTTCCTAACTTTCCTTAGCTTATAAATTTCTAATGAATTCCATCATTATTGTACCACATTCTTGGCATGATTTTAATCATTTTCATTTTATGGAGGTTAGTTTTATTGCCAAGCTTAGAGTTTATCCTGGTGAACATTTCAAGTGAGCCTGAGAAGAGTGTGTTTGTTTATAGTGTGTGAGAATTTCTATAGATTTAATTTCAATCTAGGTGTTTATTGTTCAAATTTCTAGCTACCTCTTTGCCTTCTGGCTAGTTCTATCCTTTTTTTTTTTCATTTTAATAATATATTTTATTTAACCCAAAATATCCAACATTTTTCAATAAGAAATCAATACAAATTAATAATAATATATAGTATATTATTTTTTTCAGACTGTCTTTGAGATCTAGTGTGATGGATGGGACCAATTTCATTTCAACAATAAAAAAACACATAACACTATAAAACTCAATAACACAGTTTGCGTCACCCTTTGCAGATTCTAAGAGTTGCTCAAGAAGGTCTGACAAATCTAAAGCTAGTTCTATCCATTATTGGATGTGGAGTATTGAAGTCTACAGCTATTATAATTTTAATTATCTATTTCTCCCCTGAATTTTGTTTTTCATCATGTATATAAGTTCTCATGCACATATGTTTATATTTTCTTGATAGATTGACATTTTTATCATTCTCAAATGTCCCTCTTTGTCTCTAGTAACAACTTTTGTCTTACAGTTTTTTTTTTTAATATCACTACAGCTATTGTAGTTCTCTCTAGCTGTCTGGTCAGACTATTTCTAACCTTATTTTACTAATACATAGAAATTTTTCTCCAACATAGTTCCATGCTTTGCTCCTCCCTTGTGCTATTTTTGCCATGCAAATTATACTAATAAATGACATGTCCAGAAAAACAATTTTATAATTATTGTTTTATGCAGCTATATTTTAAATGCGGTAGGACAAGAAGAATATTATAAAAACACACTTCTACTGTCATTTATATTTACTTACATCATTGCCTTTACTGGAGCAATCGTTCCTTGATGTGGATTTAAGTAACCTGTTATGTCCTTTTCTCTCTGTCTGAGGGACTGCCATTAGTGTTTTTTATAGGAAAACTTTGATAGTGGCAGTCTTCTCAGTTTTTGTTGAAATAGAATGTTTTAATTTCTGGTTATTTTTGAAGGATTGTTTTGCTGGAAATAAAGTTCTTTCTTGATTGTCTTTTTCTTTCAAATTGTCACCCCTCTGTTTTCTGATCTCAAAGTTTTGATGCAGAATCATCTGTTAATGTTATTGAGGATTCTTTGTATGTAATGGGTCATTTATTCTCTTGCTTCTTTCAAGATTCTGCCTTTAGCTTCTGGCAGTTTGACTATGGTATGCCTCGTCGTGGATTTCCTTGATTTTATTCTACATGAATTTTGTTAAACTTCTGTATAGGTAGATTAATATTCTTCATCCAATTTCTTATTTCTTCAAAAATTATGTCTGTTTCTTTTGCTTTCTCCTCTTCTCCTAAAACTCCCATAACGCTTCTATTATTACCCTTTCTGGGGGTCCAAATTTCTCTGAGATTCTGTTTATTTTTCTTTATTCTCTTCTTTTTCCTCAGACTTGATCATCTCAATTAACCTACCTTCAGTTATGCTGATGCCATCTTCCCTCTTCTAGAGCCCCTTTAGTGAATTTTTCTTTACCTCACTTATTTATTTGGGTATTTTTTAAATTTTTTATCTCATGACATTCTATATTTGGTGAGACATTGTTTACATTATTTTCTTTGATTCTTTCCACTGGGTTTTCTTTACTTCTTTCAACATATTTAAATAACTGATTTAAAGTCTTTACCTAGTAAGTTCAATATCTTAGTGCCCTCAAAAATAATATCTATCAATAGCTTTTGCCTTATTTGTCCACAAGTTTCTCTTCATTTGCATGTCTCATAACTTTTGTTAAATTTTTGAAATTCTAGATAATATAATGTGATAGCTCTGGAAATCCAATTTTGCCAATCCCCAGAATTTGTTGTTGTTGCTTATTAGGTTTTGGTTGCCATAGGTTTTGCTATCTTTTTGTTTTTGTTAATTAATTTTCCTGACTAATTGTGTAATGTCTGCATTCAATGTAGTATTTTAGTATTGAAGCCTCAGCTTGGTTAGCTTACTGATCAGCTGATGATTGAATATAGATTTCGTCAAATTTTAGAACATTAAGTATTCCACACTCTCCCAAGGAGCTCTGCATATGTGTTGGGCACATCTTAACAAAATACTTTACAATGCCTTAGCATTCACTTCTGAATTGTGCATGGCCTCAAGAGCAGCCAGAGTTGTGAGATATGGGCCCTTTAGAGTTTCTTGGGCATCCATACAGTTCTTCACAGGGTGCAGCCTTCTAAAACCCCAGGAATATATCACAGACTTTCCAAATCATCTATAGATATTTTATTCTCCATTTTAACTTTTTAGATAGGCTCTTGTTTATATAAACAGGTAATTGCACTCTCAAGTAACTGTGATGTTTAACAATTGTCACTGATTCTTTTCAACAAATACCCCTGTTATAGGATGCTTCTTACATAGAAAACCTGAGACAGATTATGCTACCGCAATACCTGTGAGTGGGGCTACTCCAGGGAGCAGTAAAACAGATTGAATAGTGATAATGCACTAAGGATAGGGTTTTTTGAGGATTTACAAATCCAGTCTTCCCCCACAACAGTTTTCACACAAGAGTAAGTTATACTGTTTTACAAAATTAAATCCAGTAATATATGAGAAATATAATATAATGGAAAGTGACATTAATATAGAGCAATACAAGGATAAATTAACATACAGAAATAAATCAGATGTGTTTATGTTAATAAAATAAAGAAGATAAACCATATATTCATTACAATAAATGGAAAATAAACAAATTTGACATAGTTCAATGACATTTCAGGACAAAAGTTCTCAGCAAACAAGGAAGACATTCAACCTGATTTAAGCATCTATTAAAAAACTTAGATGTTAATAAAACTATGATTATATTAGCACCATGCTCAATTATTAAATGCTTAATTCTTTTTGCCTAAGCTCAGGAACAAGGCAAAGATTTATGTTCCCAACCTTAGTGGTTTACATTGTAGTAGAAGGCTTAGCAACTGTGATAAGGCAGGAAAAAGAAGCTATTCAAATTGGAATAAAAAAGGTAAAATTGTTCTACAAAAAATAAATAAAATGGGAATTGTGACATAAATTCAATATTTAAAATTATTAAACTTCTGGAAAAAAGATAGAGTAAAATTCTGTGACGTTGGACTAAGCAAAAATTTCTTAAACAACAAACAAAACCATAAAAGAAAAAGGAAACCTACTGTTAAAAGATCAAATGGACTTAATATCAAAGATTTGTTTTTTTAAAAGACAATTTAAAATAAAAAATGATAAGCTTTCGGGATCTGGGTGGCTCAGTCAGTTGGGTGGCTGACTCTTGATTTCAGATGGGGTCATGACCTCAAGTTTGAGAGATTAAGCCCCTTGTGGGGCTCACACTCAGTGTGTAGTCTGCTTGGAATTCTCTCCCTCTCTCTCTTCCTCATCCCCTTCTCCACTCCCTCTCCCTCAAAATAAATAAATAAATAAATAAATAAATACACAACTAACTAAATAAAACCTTCTTAAAAATGTTTAAAAAGTGATAAGCACCGATTGGGAAAAAGTTTTTAATCATATTTCAACAAATGGCTTATATCCAGAATATAGCTAAAACTCTTATAGCTCAAAGATAAAAAGAAAAATAATCAACTCCCTCAAAATTGGGAAAAATTTTAATATTCACTTCACAAAAGAAAATAAATTAATGGCCAATAAGTGTATAAATATCATTAAGCATCAGACAAATGCAAGTAAAACATAATTAGATACACTATAAGCATACTAGAATGGCTAATTTAAGGAAAGGTAGTATGTTATTTAATAGCAGATAAAATAGGCTTTCGGGGCACCTGGGTGGCACAGCGGTTAAGCGTCTGCCTTCGGCTCAGGGTGTGACCCTGGCGTTATGGGATCGAGCCCCACATCAGGCTCCTCCGCTCGGAGCCTGCTTTTTCCTCTCCCACTCCCCCTGCTTGTGTCCCCTCTCTCGCTGGCTGTCTCTATCCCTGACGAATAAATAAACAAAACCTTTAAAAAAAAATAGGCTTTCATGCTAAAAAAATTACTAGGTATTTAGATGGTATTCTAACAATGATTAGATAGAGTATCTGGAAAGAAGCTTAGTAAATTTAATATTTTCATGATTTTAAGGTAAGCAAAACTTTGTTAAATAGAACTCTAAAATTGAGATTGATAAATTTGACTTTATTAATATTATAAACTCCTATCAACAATTAATACTAGTAATAAAATGGAAACAGAAGTTATTGACTGGGAAAACATACTTTCACTTTACATATGTAACCATAGCTTTTGTATCTACAATATATAAAGTTACCACAAATCTATATTGTATAGAAAATATTCAAATGAGCAATCCACATGTGAAATAATATTTAACATTAATCAAACAGGAAATGAAAATTTATAAACATGAGATAATATTACACAACTGCCAGAATACATCATGTTAAATAAACAGAAAATGCCAAGTCTGGCAAGGTTGTGGAACATTCATTGTGAATATGAATTTGTGGAACCACTTTAGTAAATTACTTGTCTGTATCAAGAAACATAGTCATATGACACTTTATGGCTTATCAATTCCATACCTAGCAATATACCAAAACAAAAGCAAGTGCTAATGACTTCCAAAATACTTGTATTAGCTCCAAACTGGAAGTAACCTAAGGCATCCTTCAGCAGTAGAATGGATATATATACTCTGCTGTATTTTAAAAATGAAGTTTATATGACAACAAAAAGTAATTATTAATGGGTATGAAAACACATGTCTCAAACACAGAAACAGGAAGAAAACAGGGAATTTTTGACAAATAGTGAAAAAAATAGTGAATTTCTTTCATGATATGATTGGGGAAGAAATTAGTGGTATTTGAATTATATTTGTAACAACATATTCATTAATTAGTTATTAAAGTCAATAAAGTAAGTAGCAAAATTTTAAAATTATAATGCTTAAGGGCAAAACAAAATTGGGAGAATTTTTGACAGAAAAATTATTTTAATATTTTATATCATTTTATACTTGAATTTTATTTTCATATGCATGTATGTCTTTAATAATGAAAATAAATATATATATATTCAACCTATAGAAATTCATTTGCATAGAAACTAATCAGAAAATATCTAGACCAAACTGTTAAAAGTGAATTCTTTTAATAAAAGATTTAACTGATAAGGTATTTATAAAGTTAAGAGTTTTATTTTATAAAATTTCATGGTATTTTTCAAAGTACAAATTGCATTTATAATATTAAAAATAAATAATTGAATTTATGACTTGCATTTTAATCAGCAAACCAATATAATCTACTAATTAATTAAATCAACTGTATAATAAAAAATGACTGTGACAATACAAATTGAAAAATTGACTCATACTTTATGATTCAGTGGCTATTTTCAAAAGTAACCTTCGTTAGGAAAAAGAATCATAAATACTGCTATATGCTTAACATCATATTTCCATGTAATTTTCAAAATAATTTCAAGAATTGTATATCATTATCTACATTTATTAAATAAAGTATTGATAAGAGAGACTAATTTTCTAAGAATTATACTCAGAGTTGCTGGTTGAACAATCTTTAAAAGCATATAATTCTATTCTGTAAACCCATGATTTCTCTTATATCAACCTATTCTAATTTGTTTTTTTCTTTTTAATTTATTAATTTTGGAAATAAAATTTTTCCTGTGTTTACAACATGATCAAGAGCAGAATCAGATAGTATTTGGATATTTAAGGCAAAATTAAAACATTATTTAAAATATTTTTTCACTGAAAATTTGCCCTGAATTAAATTGGTAAAAAATGTATCAATTTCTAAAGCCAATGTTGTTTTTAAAAAAAAATTCTGATGTTCCTTATGCTTGTAGAACAAAATCTAAAATCCTCATCTAGATATTTGATGAGATGCCCTCAAAATTAAGCCTGTTTTTCTATACCTGATGCCACATGCTAATATTCTCTATTCTTCTTGCTTGAAAGACTTATTATTGCTCAAATCACACCATGTTGACGTCTGCATCTCCTCTTGGTTTATGCTTTTTATCAAACAAAAATTACCCTATTTCATTGTTTTTACTGTCAAATCTTTCCCATACTTAATGCCTAAGTAACCAGAAGAACACCTATTATATGCAATGCACTTATACTTACCTTTACTTGTTTCAATTTTGTCTCCTGAAATAAATTATAAATTTCTTGAGGAAAGTGTCATTGGTTTTCTTATTCCATCCCCAAACTATATCCCCAAGACCCAGTCAGTGCCTAACCCATGGCTCCCAGTCTATAAGTACATGTTGAATAGAAAAATGGGATTTCTCATTTGCTTCACTAAGTCTTCAAGCTATATTGATCTTTCTCTTCACCATTATCTTATTTCCTTTAAGATTTGTATCACAGAGTTCAGTGTTTTGTGAAATAAAGCTCAATCTAGCTTCCAGAAATTTTATCTACTTAAATCTTCTCGGATACATTAAGTTCTTTGGGGAGCATATCAATCTATATCATGAAACATATTGAATGCAAACCATATGCTGGAGAAAATATGTAGAAAAACAAATCTGAGCAAAAGCTAATTTTTAATGTATAAAGAGTTCATACAAATTGAATTCAATAAATAATGTTTTAGAAAATACATTTCAAATAATAGAAATGGCAAATGACTAATATACACATAAAGATAAAATTTTAAACTTACTAGAAATTAAGGAAACAGAAAAGGAAATACACATTGGATACAATTTCCTTCTGAAAAAACTTTTTTTTTTTTCTGGAGTCAATAGTCTCTCATGGTTAGTCTCCCCCTCTGACTCCCCCCCCTTCAGTTTTCCCTTCTTTTTCTTAATGTCTTCTATGCTATTCCTTATGTTCCACATATGAGTGGGAAACAAACTGATAGTTTCAGAGGGGAGTGGGGTGGGTGGATGGGTTAGCCCAGTGATGGGTATTAAGGAGGGCATGTATTGCAATGAGCTCTAGGTGTTATATGTGAATAATGAATCATGGAACACTACATCAAAAACTAATGGAGTACTGTATGGTGACTAACATAACATAATAAAAATAAATAAATAAAAAATAAATTACTAAAAAAAAAGTTTTTTTTTATTAAATAGATCATGCAAATATTTTGTTCCATTGGTTCCACATTTAAGATCATAATCTAAATGAAAATCCCAAAATTTGGGCTAAAATTTATTTAGAGTTATGCTTACTATAGAACGTTTTATAGTAGTGAAATACAAGGAAATACAGGGGCACCTGGGTGGCTTAATGGGTTAAACAACCTAGTCTTGATTTCAGCTTAGGTCATGAGCTCAGGGTCCTAGTAACAAGGCCTGCGCAGGGTTCCAAGCTCAGAGGGGAGTCTGCTGGAGATCCTTTCTCCTTCTCCCTCTGCCTCTCCCCCCCACCTGTGCTAGCTCTCTCTTTCTCTTTCTAGAATAAATAAATCTTTTAAATAAAAAATAAATAAAAACAAGGAAATTCATAATTAAATTATGACATATCTCATTGAAAATTTATGTGGTTTTATAAAATAAGAATGTTGAAGACTAATTGACCTGAATAAATGTTCATTTTGACTTCATATTTAAAAAAAGGTGGGGAGCCTGGGTGGATCAGTCAGTTAAGCATCTGCCTTCAGCTCAGGTCATGATCCTGGAGTCCTGGGATCAGAGCCATTTGTCAGGTCCCTGCTCAGAGAAGAGTCTGCTTCTCCCTCTCCATCTCCCCCTCTCCTCACTCCTGCTCTCTCTGTCTCTCTCGCACTCTCTCTCTCTCAAATAAATAAAATCTTTTTTATAAAGGTAAACAATGTGCATATGGTGAAAGAAATTATTCAGTTCTATGATTATCAATAATTTCATTTTCTTATATAAAATTTCCTACATTCTCAGGGGTGCCTGGCAGGATCAGTTGGTAAAGCATGCAACTCTTGATCTCAGAGTGTGAGTTCAAATCCCTCTTTGGGTGTAGAGATTATTTAAAAATAAAATTTCCTACATTCTTGATTTTTTTCTTAGAAATAGAATGTGTTGCTTTAAGTTATACATACATGTATACATACGCACGCTCAGAAAGAGGGTATCCAGTAAGACTTTCCCATCTGATTTCTTTCAGGTAGATGATGTACTAGGTTACACATTCATGCATTCTTCTTATTTTTAGTGGTATCTATACTTATAATGTTTCTGTGCTGGAATGTGAATATATGATCTGGACATAATATCCCAGTGGCATCAACCATTCCCATCACCAATTAATTTTACTCAATCTGATTTTGCATTCACCAATTTTGTGACTATAATCCATCTTCCTATTTAGATACACTTACAGAAAGGGAATCATAGTTTATGTGTTAGTTCTTTGATATATTGTCTCATATAGATTACTGTTATTTTATATGACTATGAATTAAATGGATAGATGAATGTGAAACATCCCTGAAATAGATTAAGTCCAGGTGAGCTGACCAAAAAAAGTATTTTTGTTTACAAAGCAGCCCTGGTATTTTGTAAATTCACCAGTGTAAATACCTTTTAAGAAGTGTCTATATTGTTTTATATATCTACACATATACATATGCATACATATTCATAGTAAGCATATGTTACATATATCCTATGTGCATAAAATATATGTATCTTTCTATTTAAAAAAAGAAGACTCTAAAGCCCAGTTTTTTTACCCCCCTCCTCCATTCAAATTTCCAAACGTAATGTAACAAAACCACTAATTGTATAGGCTTTGGAGCCCTGCTTCTTGGGGTTTGAACCTGGTTATTTTACCTATCATAGACAAGTCATTTCATTTCTTTGCAGTTCAGCCTTTTTTCTATGTAAAATGGAGCTAATAATTTTGCCTAAATCACAGTGTTGTGGAAAGAGTAAAAGAATTAATATGTATAAGCTTCCTAGAATAAAAACAAATGCAGAAATGCAGACTAGGTACAGGTTGTTTTTACTATCGTGATTATATTACCTCTCCCTCAAATTCTTTTGTTTTTCTTTTTGGTAATATTCATGTTTATTTCAGTTTCTTCCACTAGTGTTTACTTTTTTCCCAGTGTAGAACCATGGCCTTTTTATTTCTTCATATGTTTTTGTTCACTATGTACCACAATGATTTGCATGTACTAGGGTCTTGATCAATATCTTTAAGACAATTGACAAGTAGTTTCATTGACTACACACTTAAATAAGGTATATGACAAGCTTTTGATAAATGGTTGTTTAAAAACTAGTAGACAGAAATTCTTATTTTACTGACTATAGCTTTAATACTGAGCAGCCAGTATTAAAGTCTCCTTAATACATTACTCTATGTTTATGAGGCTCTAGTATTCCTAGAATTATTATTTTTGTGAATTATGTCTTGTCTCTTTTCATTAAGAAGTTTGAAGAAGGATGGTTATTTATGCATCAGTGATTATACAGACAATTTGTGTTAAATATAAAATCTCATGGATCAGAAATTGTCTGGATGAGAGTTTTTTATAGTTATGGAGAGTAACTTAGAGGAGTGTGTATTTATGAGATATGGTGGGGGAAATGGTGCTTTTGAATAACTGGCTTGTAGTCTGCCAAACAGAAATTTTAGTCTTGAACTTTACACATGGGAAATGTAACTTCAAAGCTTATCTTTATGGATAACTCTAAACCACTGAGAGGTGCCAAAACAATTTCTGGATGCTAAAGGAGATGTTAATGTTATTAAATCAATGTTACTAAGTCAGTTGCTTTGATTTTTAGCTGTCCAGAGTCTTAGATAACTAACAGCTTTGGAAGGCATGTCACTGTACTCCAGAAATGGTTTCATTAGCCAAAAATTACTTTATGTACTAGCCATGTTGGTAAAGAGAGTTGACTAAATACAATCTAATGTCTGTGCAAACCAACTCTGATTAGTGATTTACATTTTCAAATTCAGCAAAAGGGCAATCTGCCACCAGTGAGCAATTCAACTGCATAAATAGAAATGAAAAGGAAATACAAATTACCCTGAACAACTAGAACCACTGGAAAATAATATTACCATACAAAACATTCTAATTATCCCACTCAAGGCAAATTTATTTTAGAGCATGTGCTAAACATGAAATGCTAACAGGTTTTTATTTTTTTAATGCCAATTATAGCAGATTACCTTTTAGCCATTATATTTTATTATTTCCAATATTTTCTCTTTTAGACAATACTTTTACTTAGATACTTTTATGTCATTTGCATCCTAATCATGTTTCCTGAACTATTCTTATACTATATATCATATATTACTCAGCTTGAGTGTGTTTTAAATTTATTATGTAGTATTAACTTCTCTCATGGTGACCTAGAAATTGTACTAGAAAAGTAAGCTAATGCAGTATTTCTCAAACTGCATTTCATGATACACTAGTTCTGTGCTATATTAATAGCCATTCTGACAAATAAAGTATCCTGTGATTAAATAACTTTGAAAGACTGCAAATTAAACAAAGTATACACACTAGCATGTGTTGTCTCAAAACATCGTATTTACAATCCACTGGAAATATATAAGGTGCGTGTGCCTATGTATTGCGCTCTATTTTTCAATAATGTTGGTGATGTGGTATTTTGTGAGGATAGTGTACATGGAAGAAAATTTAAATGCTGAGCTAGAGGGATTTTGATTTGGGGTTGAATTAAACTTTGTTTCGATTTTCCTGGGATATAATATGCTATAGATGAAAGTCCATGGCTGAAGATTGGAGCTTGGGGCTTTTGCATTGGTTCCTTCCTTCTCTTTTCTCATCCATTAAGGCCTTTTATGTTCTTTCACCCTAACTCTTCTCTCTTCCGCTTTCAGGCTTGAGATTCCAACATCTGCATTTCCCATGTGTCTGCTCCTTAAAAGGATATGAATTTATTTTGTATTTCTAAATTGCCTTTACCATGGATCATTGATGTTGCAATTACTTTGCTAGAAAAAGAATGGAAAAGTGTGGAATTTAGAAGCAGGGAGGTCTGAGTCCACGTTCTCATGCAGCCAAGTCCTAGCTGTGTCTTCCACATTTCAAGGCCCAACTTTTCCTTCTCAGCACCTGCTGCTCCCACGGAGCTGCCTGTGGAGTACCATGAATTATGCCCAGAAACATCAGCAGGTGAGGAAGTGTTTAGGTCACCAATAAAGCAAGACCACAAATAAATACATAAATACCTAAATAATAGTTTAAAATTATTTAATTTTAGTATTACAGACTAGTGATCAGTTTGAAACAGTGGTCACAGACAATTTAAATTTTATTCAAGTTCTTAATTTATTTTAGATATTTATGTTGTTATTGTTTTGAATTCGATATAGGTAAGTGCTTCATAACTTTTTAATTACTGAGACAACTAACAATCTAAACCTGGTATTTCTGGGACCCTTTGTCTAAATCGTACCACATCTTTATTCTCTTCCTGCCCAGTGCATTTCGCCCCCTCTCCCTGAAACTTCAATTTGGGAGAGGGCATCTCTGTTTTTCATCTACATGTACTTTAATCTCTTTCACAAGAATTCTCTAGACATTTATTACAAAGTTGGAATCATCTAAATTCCCTTAGGCCATGATGGGGAGAGTAAGTGCTGGGATAATGAGAAAGGAAAGAAAATACTGTCATGAAAATAAGGATATTCACACATTAGTCAATATTTGAAAACTGTGTTCTGCCCCCAGTTTCGTTTGACTGGGCATGTGACCCATTGGGAATGCCCAGCCAATATTTATGCCTGAGAGTCTATCTTCATGTATAAATGCCCTGAAGTCAGTTTTAGCAGATGTGGTATATGCAGAACTAACTGTATGATTTTTAACATCATCACAGTCAATAGAAGTTAATTAAGTCATGAGGTTACAAGGATGATAAATACAGAATAATTAAGTTGAATGCATGTTTAGGTTTCAAATGTCTCTGATATCACAGATAGATCTCAGAAAATGAGAAATTCCTATTTTAAACATAGCAAGAACTGTGAAAGTTTCCAGAGGGCACATGGGTAACTAGAAGTATTTGTTGTTAGCATATGTTTAATAATGCCATAAAACACACTCTTGACAAAAGATTTTAGATTCAGGTTGTATAATTAATTTGCACTTCGACACAGCAACTTCTTGCAAACACATTTCTAAAGGCAGAGGAAACAGAAGCAGAAATGAAGTATTGGGACTTCATCAAGGTAAGAATCTTGAGCACTGCAAAGGAAAGAATCAACAAAACTAAAAGGCAAGCTACAGAATGGGAGAAGATATTTGCAAATAACATTACAGATAAAGGGCTGGTATCCAAGATCTATAAAGAGCTTCTCAAACTCAACATCTAAAAAACAAATAATCCAGTCAAGAAATGCACATAAGAAATGAACAGACACTTCTCCAAAGAAGACATACAAATGGCTAACAGACACATGAAAAAATGTTCCACATTACTTGCCATTAGGGAAATACAAATCAAAACCACAATGAGATACCACCTTACACCAGTTAGAATGGCAAAAATTAAGACAGGAAACAAAAAATGTTGGCAAGGATGAGAAAGAGGAACCCTCTTAACAAAGAGGTGGGACTACAAACTGGTACAACTATAAAATAGTATGGAGATTCCTCAAGATGTTAAAAATAGAGCTACCCTGTGATCCAACAACCACACTACTAGATATTTACCAAAAATACAAATGTAATGATCTGAAGGGGCACCTGTACGCCAATGTTCATAGCAGCAATGTCCACAATAGCCAAACTGTGAAAAGAGCCGAGATGCCCTTCAACAGATGAATGGTCAAATAAATAAAAAAAGAATCTTAGAAGTGGGGGTGCTTGGATTTCTCAGTCCGTTTAGCAGCCAACTTTTGATCTGAGCTCAGGTCTTGATTTCAGAGTTGTAAGTTCAAGCCCCATACTGGGCTACAATGCTGGGTGAGGAACCTTCTTAATATAAATAAATAAATAAATAAATAAATAAATAAATAAATAAATAAAATCTCAGAATCGGAGGGACACTTTTATTTTTTTATTTTTTTTTTTATTTAATTTTATTTTATTATATTGTGTTAATCACCATACAGTACATCCCCAGATTCCGATGTAAAGTTTGATGCTTCATTAGTTGCGTATAACACCCAGTGCACCATGCAATACGTGCCCTCCCTACTACCNAGTTAAGTTGCCGTGATTGTGACAAATTATATCAGTTAACAATGTGTTACATTTTATGTATAGGAATCAGTCTATAGTGGCTTGATCAATAAAGGGTTATTTTTTTATTATATGAAATCTTTTTATAGACCAGTCACTTTGGCCATCTTAAATCACTCAGGAAAAGTTACTCGAGGTTGTTGTCCAGGATCTAATTAGGCTATTTCTTTCTTCCTTCAGTATCACCCTTAGTGTGTGACTTTCATCCTCGTGGATCCAAGATAGTCCATGCTCCTTTGAGTATCCTTCCCACATTCCAGGAATAGTCAAATTAAAAATCAAAATAAGGGGCGCCTGGGTGGCACAGCGGTTAAGCGTCTGCCTTCGGCTCAGGGCGTGATCCCGGCGTNAAGAAACGTAACCTTGCCACTGTCAAAGATTCAAAAAGTCAGACACTAATTTGAGTGGAAAGAACAGATTTTAATCAGCAGCAAACTATTACAATAGGGAAGAGGATCCAGCTGAACCCAATTTCTATTTCTGTAGAACTGACCAGGAGTTTTAAAGGGAGAATAAGGGAATATGGAGAAGTAAGTGAGACTTAGTAGGGTCAGGGGAGTGGAAGTTTATAAAAAGCAGGAAGAAAGTATTGGTCCATGTAAAACCCATCTGAATTTGCTATTTGCTGCTTATTGAAGTTAGGTCCCTACTCTCCCACAAAGACTGGGAGGCAGCGGCCCTATAATCAGATGTTGACTGGAGTAAATAATATTTTCTTTTGGCAGCTTTGAGCTTCTCTAAGCAGGAACTTAGGAGTGCTGGAATTCTTATCCTAAGGATGTGACCTTGAGCTCTTAGAAACTGTGCTAGGGTTTATTCAAGTATTTTAATTGGGTGGGGAGAAATGAGGAGTGGATAAAAGCCTCTGCAGTTTTTATAAGTCATGGTTGAGTTCTAGGTAAGAAGAAAGCTCAGGGAGCCTATCCAGAATTTGGTCAAGGGGAGAATCTTTGTTGCTAGATATTGTCTTCTTATAGGGAAAGGAAGTCTCATGCCCTAGAGTTATAGCATATGGCTACCCATAGCTGCACTGAACCTTGTGGAAATGTATACTCTTGACACGGTTAATTTGGGGTAAAAATATTAGGTAGATGTCTTAGTCATATCACTGCCATGGTATTTCACACAGAATTGCTTCTGATTTTCTGAAAACTCAGTTACAGTGACGGTTAGGTGGCTACACTTTGTAGGGGGTAAGGTTCTTCAAAAGTTGATATATGTTCTCACTCAATGTCTAAAATATGATGCTATTTCTCCCATAGCCAGGATTCACCGATTCAGGAATTAAGAGGTGAGAATGGTTATAGCACACTCACTATTACACCCAGTAAGCCTGTAGGAAAATTGCCTTCCTGTTCCTGTGATTTTATGCTCTGCTAGCTTAGATCTTTGGTTCCCAAAAAAGGAGTGCTTTGGAGAACCTAGCTGTCTCAGTCCCTAGAGCATGTGACTCTTGATTTTGGGGTTGTGAGTTCAAGCCCAGCATGGGTGTAGAGCTTACTTAAAAAACAATTAACAAACAAACAACAACAACAACAAAAAGTAATGTTCCAATCAGGAGGCATAACAATGATTTCATTGAACTGGAAATTAAGACTTTGGACTCTTCCTTGCTCTGAATCAACAGGCAAATTAAGGGGGTTATTTTGCTGACTGGAGTGATTGATCCTGACTTCTTCTCCACATTGGGTTAAGAAAGAGTATGTCTAGAATACAGAAGATTGCTTAAGGTGTCTCAATATTATCATGCCCTGTGATAAAGGTTAATGGACAACCCAATCTGCCCATGACTACTAATGGCTCAGACTCTTCAGTTATGAAGAATTAGTCACCCTGCCAATTAAAGAACCAGCTAAGGTGCTTGCTTGAAGGTAAAGAAATACAGAATGGGTAGTAGAAGAAGGTAGTTATAAATAGCATCTACAACCATATGACCAGTTACAAAAATGAGGTCTATAATTGTCATAAATATGCCCTCCTTATTTGTTTATATACATATATAGATATATAAATTTCCTTTCTTTCCCTTATTATTCTTTTATCATGTAACATAAGATCTACTGACTTTATATCATGCTATTTAAGTACTCTTAATTCTACATTATAGTATTTAAGTTATAGGATATTAGCAATAGTAAACATCACTTAAAAGCTTTACCTCCTCTTCTGGGGAAAGGTTAGTGTGGATTTACTTGAACACAGGATGATTGTATCCTGTTAGGTGGACTTTGTACCATGTTGTTAACTTTGTTGGGAGATTAAATATGGTTTAAGGAGACGTGTGTGAGTGCCAGGTTGACAAGGAGTGGATTTGTGATGACTAATTTTGTATGTCAACTCGATTGAATCATGGTGTACCCAGATATTTGGCTAAACATTATTTCCGAGTGTGTCTAAAAGAGTGTTTCCACATGAGATTAACATTAGAATTGGTGGATTCAGCAGAACAGATTGTCCTCCCCAATGTGGGCAGAAATTAACCAATCATATGAGGCCCTGAATAGAACAAAAGGTGAAGGAAGAGAGGGTTCATCACTTATGCCTGATTGATTGAGCTAGGATATTGGTCTTTTCCTGCCCTCATACCAAGACTTACACCCCTGGTTTTCATGCCTTTGACCTCAGGTTACTATACTCCTGGCTCTCCTGCACCTCTAGTTTTCAAACAGAGCTTCTCAGCCTCCATAACTGTGTGAGCCAACATCTCATAATAAATTAAAAAATCATATTTAATATATATTTAAAATATATTTAGTAATCTATTTCTGTTGGTTCTGTGTATCTGGAGAACTCTGAATAGTACAAGAGGTAAATAGCATTGCCTGTTCCCTAGATATATAGTGTTTTTGTCCAGGACCTTTTTTTCAACCTTATTAATTAATTAGTGCATTTAATAAATCACTGATAGCCATGAAATGCCAACATTGATACAACAAAGAAACTCTAGGTCAGAGTGTTTGTACACAGCCTAACGCTAAGACCCCTTTCCTAAGGAGAAAGGCCCAGAGACCTATGGCATGAAGCCAAAATGGGAGAGACCAATGAAACCCATAAGTAGAAACATACTAAAGTCAACCCATAGTTTTCATGTATGAAATATTGTGATTTTAACATTTATTTTTTGTTTTGGGTTTTATTGTTATTGTTGTTATCCTTCCTATTGCTATGTTTTCTATAGTAGAAGTATTTATCTATTGAGACTTTCAGAAGTATATTTGTTGAAACAATTGTAGTGATATGAACTATTACTAAGAAAAATTCTTTCTATCTCTTTAGAATCAGCATATAACTTCTGTCCTAAGTTGTGCCCACAACTAATGTCTTAATGAAAGGAGAAGAAAATGCTCCAGACAATGGCTCAACTAACTATAGCCTGCAGATCACACACCAATTTTTTTTTTAAATTTTATTAAAACATAGCCATATCCATTCATGGTATGTGGTATCTAAGGCTAGTTTCCCAGCTATCAGGGCAGAGATAAGTAGTTGTGACATGATAGGATAGCCTGTAAGAATAAAATATTTACCATCCACCTTTAAGAAAAAAGTTTGCAGATCCTTTCTCTAGATAGCTCTAGAAAACAAACCTGAATTAAGTTAAGAAAACAAAAATCCTGTTACAGCTTGAGCGATTTTAGGGAAGGGCTTCTTAAGAGGCAACTATATTGTCAGTCACCTCCCTTAGTGGGAGGCAATATTTTACCCTATCACAATATGGGGTATTGTAAGTGATTCACACATGTATTTATTCACACACATCTTTATCTTGAGAAAGATAAATAGGAAAACTCCTTTCTAGCCATACGCTTGCTACTGCTGCAATATGAGGAAATTTAGGAAGAAGGCAGAATATCTTCCCAACCTCAGAAAGCTGTGGAGGAAGTAACAACTGTGCCCCATATTCCTCTTCAGTGTGAATATCTTCCAGCAGCCAACCAAGTTAGGCTCTGTTAAAGAAGGAAGTCCTAAGACTACGAACAGTTTCTTCACTAGGGTAGCTTTTAAAGTGACAATTGCTAGTTATAGGAGCCCTATTATCATGAAGATACACTTCTAACCATTGGGAGGGTAGATAACCAAGCAAGTTAACATCATTATTGAAAAAATAAAGTAAAAAATTTCTTGTTTAAATTGAGTGAGTTGAGGCCCTTCAATAAAACCCAATATTTTAGTAAAAGATGGCATGAGTGACCTTCCAAATGAGGGGCCTGAGATTAATATGAGTACTTGGAGTCTGAGGTTTGTGCGACAAAGGGAAGATTCCAGGAAGGAATTTAATCAATCTAGATAATTATCAGGATTTGAAACAGAACAATAAATTCTTAAAAGATGACTGGTAGAAGCAAGTATGTTTTTTGTTTGTTTAGATTTCAAAGATCAGAAAGAGTTTCAATTGAGGATTTTATAGAATAAATAATAATGATATTAGTAATAATAACAACAAAAAGCCATTTTAGTCCCATTCTAATAACTTTATCCTTTATCTTTTTTTTAAGATTATTTATTTATTTGACAGAGAGAGAGAGAGCACAAGCAGGGGTAGTGGCGGGCAGAGGGAAAAGCAGGTTCCCCACTGAGCAGGGAGCCCAACACGGGACTCGATCCCAGGACCTTGAGATCATGACCTGAGCCGAAGGCAGACGCCCAACCAACTGAGCCATCCGGGTGCCCCTATCCTTTATCTTTTTAATCATCCTTGATAACATATAAAATATTATTATTATTCCCATTTCATAGTTAATATAAGGCTTTAAGAGACTAAATGACAGAAAGGATGTGCAGTAATACTAAAAAATGAACCCTGGTCAATCAGACTCCAACGTTCATATTTATAAACAATGGGGTGTCTTGCATATCTAGGTCATTGACTATTGGAGAAGCTCAGACTTTGGCTCTTGCCTTTGCAATTGTGTCCTGTCTCAAGACTGTTATGAGACTGTTAATATGTTCATTTGAAAGTCTCTTTATAAGGTAAAAATTCAGCTACATGGACAACATAAATTATTCATAGGAAATAAACCATTTAAATACACTATGGTTATCAATTATTTTTATATTCTTATTTAAGTTCCAATAAGGATAATAAATGTAAACTTAAATTGATTATAAATTTAGATCAAACACATAGATTAAAGAATTAAGGTATATGCAGTTCAATTATGTTATAAGATGATCTGTTGCTTTGAATCATCACTTGAAATTAAATATAGCCTCCCCCACACACACATCCTAAAAATCACACATTTTATTAAAAAAATGTAAGTTGTTTACTCTATCTTTTCACTATTTAAAAAGATTATGCAGAATTTTTATTTGAAAATGTCATATTTATGTGCAAAACTTTATCTGTCATTTTCTTGATTTAGTTCCCTGAAGACAGAAGATGGTATATAGGCAACATGATTCGGGCCCACTGTGAAATTTGTTTATAAGGAAAATAATTTCAAATGCATTACAAATTCTGACTCTATGAAGCTGCCAATGCATTTTTTCATATATTTTCAAAGAGTGTAAAAAGAAAAAGTATAAGAAAAGTTTTTCATATAGAGAATGAAAGGTAGGTTGGCATTGTGATTTTCTTATATTTTAAATTGTGAATTAATTCACACTTACTTAACATTACAGAAAATATATACTCAGAAACAAGTTTAACAAATGTTCATATTATACCACATTTAATTTAAACCTTTTTAATTTTAAACATGGAAACTGTAGATAAGGGCGAAGCATCTCTTTCAGTCCCTTTCTCAATATTTTTCTCTCCAAGTAAAAACAGCAAAGCTAATTGTATTACTCCCACTCATATTTAAATATATTCATTAAAAATATAAACTATAGCATAATTTAATATTAAAATATATCACCATTTTAGCATTGCAGTTACCAGAGTCATATTGTACATATTTTTAAAGAAATTGCTTATTTTTGTCAATATTATCTTTTCAAGTTTCATGTGCATGTGATTTATTCAATTCAACTGCTGAATAATATTTGATTATTTTAGAATTTATTACTTTAAAATGCATTTATTCCTCTTTTAATGGAAAGTCCTGCTAGTCCATGTTCTTAATTACAAACAGTGCTTGGAACATTATTAAATTCACCCCCATAGGAATGCAAATGAAGGTGCTGGATATGAAGTCTACACTTTTAATTGATTAAAATAGTGAAATGCAATTAGTCCTGAAAAGTGATTGTAATAGTTTCTAATCTCACATATATGAGTATCATTATATTGTCATATCATTAAATAATGTTTTGCATTATCAGAGATTTTTGATTCTTTGAATATATGGCTATGAAATGGCATTTCTTTGATTTATAGAGATACAAAATTTTTTAATATTTATTGGAAATCCAGGTTTTTTAACTGAGTTTTCATGTTCTTTGTACATGTTTTACTATGCACCAAATTTTTTATTTTTTCAAAGCTTTTTATAACAAAAATATTTTTTACATATGATCTAGATACCAGTTTTTAAGAGTGCTGCAAATATTTACCTCTATTCCATGGCTTATATTTCAGCTTGTTTGTCTTAAAACAGTCAAATGTATCTGTATTTTCCTCTTCATATGTATTAAACAAATCTTCCTGAGTTTCCATTTGCTAAAAGAGATGTTTCTATGCTTTCTCACACATATATATTAAAACACCTTGCCATTTACTATATGCATTTAACATTCTTGGAATTATGAATATACTTAGAAAAGTTTTATAAGTGTGAAAAAGAATGAACACACATTGTCTTTTTGAATACAGACCTACATCTGTTCATATTCTGCAATTCTAATTATTAATGAAATTTCAAAAATAAGACAAAAAGTGATCCATGCACTGGGGCCAATATTAGTTGTCAATAATATTAACATTTTATTCTAATGTAGTGGTAGTCATAGCAGTAAATAGGTTATATATTTTGTCAGACCTCATATTTTAACAACTGAAAATTAAAGCAACTTAAAATTTATTAAGTGAAACTTAGGAAAACTTGTCTCTTCATTAACCTTTTTTTTTTTTTTTGGCTATTGAAATCTCAAGATATAATGAAGTCCTGGACTAATTGCTGAATAGATATTTCAGGTCTGAAAGAATTTTACTTTTTCTTGATACTTTGAATTACTGAGTACTCTGGGTTTTGATTATTGAAATAAATTCTGTTTTCTCTAATTGCTAAATGTTTAAGAACTCCCTTTATATGCATTTTTTATTATTCTTTTAAAACCATATCTACAAAAATTTATGTATCTCTACAAAAATTTACTACATTCCAAATAAATTTAATATTCAGATGTCTTTCAAACTGGAAATCCTTTCTTGTCCATTTTTTAGGGAAACAATAAAATAGAACTGTTGGCTGCCTAGGGTGCCTGGGTGGCACAGTTGGTTAAACATCTGACTCTTGATCTTAGTTCAGGTTATGATCTTAAGGTCCTGAGATCTAGACCAGCATTGGGCTCCACGCTCAGCGCAGAGTCTGCTTGAGATTCTCTCTCCCTCTGCATTTCCCGTTTTTGCTTTCTCTCTGAAATAAATAAATAAATCCTTAAAAAAAAAAAGAACTCTTGGCTGCCTATTACCTGAATTTAATATTTTGTCAGGTATCTATTTGATTATATTTCTTTAACATGTTTATATTTATTTGCTGTCTTTCTTTGTATAGCTCAAATACAACTACCACCAGAATCTCCTACCTCTTGACTGGAATTTGGTTCCCATTACTGCAATTAATAATTTAACCTTAATAATGGTCTGTATACACACACACACACACACACACACACACTTTCCCACAAATAATAAAATGGTATTATGTTTTACATTTTTTTTAACAAATTTCCACTTTCCTTGAAAAATCATTGTTCTGGGAATCATCCAATTCATGTTAATATATTTACATTTGATTTAGGCATTTTAAGTGCTTTGTAATATTTCCATCCCATGTATAAAAATTGTTAAATGTGTCAAGTCTTTTATTTAAAGTTGTTTCTATATTTCTGTGTTATAGAAAATTACTTATAAGCAATAGATATTCTCTGATGTGAACTCCTAAAATGAATTTCCGGTATGTTGAAACATGTGGTTGTACACATTTATACTCTGACTAGTGAGGCTTGATTTATGTCATTTCCTACATGCCTATCAATACTTTTTGTTATTAGAATTTGAGAAAAAAACAAAACTGGCCATCACAGATTTGAAATGGTAACATAGGGTTTTACTTTTTGCAAACTGGTACAGCCACTCTGAAAACAGTATGGAAGTTCCTCAAAAAGTTAAAAATAAAACTACCCTATGACCAAGCAATTACACAACTGAGTATTTATTCAAAGGATACAAAAATACAGAAGCAAAGTGGCACATACGCCCTGATGTTTACAGCATCATTGTCAACAATAGCCAAATTGTGGAAAGCCCAAATGACCGTAGACTAATGAATGGATAAAGAAAATGTGGTGTATACACAAACACACACACACACACACACACACACACACACACACAATGGAATATCTCAGCCATCAAAAAGAATGAAATCTTGCCATTTACAACGATGTGGATGGAGCTAGAGTGTATTATGCTAAATGAAATAAGTCAGAGAAAGACAAATACCATATAATTTCACTCAGGTGGAATTTAAGAAACAAAACGGATGAACATAGAAGGAAGAAAAAAAAGAGAGGGAGGCAAACCATGAGAGACTATTAACTATAGAAGACAAACTGAGGGTTGCTGGAGGGTAGGTGGGCCAGGGATGAGTTAAATGGGTGATGGGAATTAAGGAGGGCACATACTATGAGCACTGGGTGTTATATGTAAGTGACGAATCACTAAATTTTAATCCTGAAACCAGTATTACATTATATGTTAACTAACTAAAATTTAAATAAAAACTTGAAATAACAAAAAGTTAAGTAACATTCCCATGATTCCTACTTAATTTGAGCACATTTTAACATATGTATCGGGTCCTGGATCTTAATACCTCTGGCGCACCTCTGAGGCATCTAATATGGAGGTTTATGTTTTTAAGCCAGAATACACATTAATAAATTCCTGTTAATATAAACTTGAAATGTAAATTCAAAAAACATACAAAGAAATAATTTACTATGAGGAAAGGTCATAACGAAGGAAAGAAGGAAGAAAGGAAGGAACGAAGGGAGGAAAGGAGGGAGGAAGGACAAATTCAACGCAAATTTAAAAATATGAAATTCCAACTACAAAACAAATAGATTAAAATGTTTTTTTAAATTTTTAAAAATAAAAAAAAATTAGCACAATTAAAAGTTTGCAGGCAGATTGTTAAAGAACTAAATGGAAAATGTTAACAACACTATTGAAATACAGTTCACATAATATATAATTAACCCATTTCATAGACATGTGCACACATTACCACAGTAAAACAGAATATTTTTGTACACTTCAGAAAAAAGCCCTGTACATTTTATCTATAGCCTGTCTTACCATATACCCCTGCAACCCTAAGCAACCATTAAATTTTTGTCTGTGTAGATTCTCCTATTCTGGAAATTTCATATAAATGGAATCATACAGTAAGGGGCCCTTGAGCCTGACTTCTTTCAGTTAGCATAATGTTTCAAGGTTTATACATGTTACAGCATGTAGCAGTATTTCCTTGCTTTTTACCAGTGAACAATGCATGGTTGTATGAAAGTTCTACGTTAATTTTACCCATTTATCTGTTAAAGAACATTTGAGCTATTTACACCTTTTAACTATAATGAATAATGCTGCTCTCATCATTTGAGTACAAGTTTTTGTATGGGCATACATTTTAGTTTATTTGGGGAATACACCTAGGAATGGAATTTCTAAGTCATATGGTAACTATACTCCTTTGTGTTTCGTTAAGGTTAGTAACATTGCCTCTTTTATTATTGATTCTAGTAATTTGAGTCTTCTTTCTTATGTTGGTTAATCTAGCTAAAGTTTTATCAATTTGTTGATCTTTCCAAAGAACAGAGTTTTTTTGTTTTATTGATATTCAATATTCTGTGTATCATTGATTTTCACTCTAATTTTTATTATTTCCTCCTTATGCTTGCTTTAGGTTTAGTTTGCTCTTGTTTTGTTCTTGTTTGTTTGTTTGTGTTTTAGTGATTTGAGATCCATCTTCTCTCTTATTGTAGGTATTGACATCTATAAATTTTCCACTAAGCACTACTTAGCTATGTTCCATATGTTTTGAGATGCTGTATCATTTTTTTAAAGATTTTGTTTATTTATTTGACAGAGAGAGACAGCCAGCGAGAGAGGGAGCACAAGGAGGGGGAGTGGGAGAGAAAGAAGCAGGCTCCTAGCAGAGAAGCTTGATGTGGTGCTTGATTCCAGAAGGCTGGGATCACGCCCTGAGCCGAAGGCAGACACTTAACAACTGCACCACCCAGGCGCCCCAATATGCTGTATCATTTTCATTCATTCCCAAATATTTTCTGATCCTCCCTTTGATTTCTTCTTTTGCCCCTTGGATACTTAGAAGCGTGTACTTTAATTCTTACATTTTTGTGAGTTTCTTAAAATTTTTCCTGCCATTGATTTCTAATTTAATTTCATTGTGGTCAGAAAGCATACTTTTATCATTTCTATCCTCTTATATTTATCAAAGTTTTTTTTATGAAGTATCATATGGAACATTTTGGAGAATATTTCATGTGCACTTGAAAAGAGAGTCTATTCTGTTGTTGGATGGAGTCAACACTCCAGGTCAGGTCAAATTGTTTTATAGTGTTGCTCATATTTCTATTTCCCTCTTGGTCTTTCTATTTGTCTTATCAATTATTGGAAGTGCGGTATTGAAATCTCCAATTACTATTATTAATTTTTTTTTTATTTCTGTCATTTATTTCTATCAGTTCTTCCTTTATGTGTCTATCAGTTCTTTCTTTATATGTTTCAGGGCCCTTTTATTAGGTATATATATGTTCACTGTTTGAGAATCTCTTTGTGTTTATCCTACTAGGAATTCTTCAAACTTTCTGGATATGTAGATGATTGTTTTTCAATGAATTCGGGAAGTGTTCAACATTATTTCTTTGAAGATATTTTCTTTTCCTTTCCCTTTCCTCTTTCTTGTCGTCTAATTATGCATATATTAGTACACTTAATGGTATCTTACTTTTCTTTGGGTCTCTATTTTTCTTCATTCTTTTTTCTCTCTCCATTAGTTTGTATAATCTCTATCTTCAGCTTGTATAATCTTTTATCAATATATCTTCAAATTTACTCATTCCTTTTTCTGCTAGTTGAAATTTACTATTGAGACCCTGTAGTGATTTTTTGAATTTCAGTTATTGAATTTTTTCAACTCATTTGATATTTTTAAAAGCAGACTAAACACAGTAAGAAGCTGGGTTAGTAAACTCAAAGATATATTAATACAAATTATTCAGAGAGAAAAATTTAAAACAAATAAATACAGTATATTGAATAAATACATTGACTGAAAAAAGTGGAGAGAAAACCAATGGAGCAGAGTCAATATTTGAAAAGATAAAAGTTAAGATTTTTTTTAGGTTGATGAAAGGTATCTACCCATACATTTAAAAAGCCTAGTGACACAAAACAAAATTAGTATCAAACAAAATGAAATACAATACCCCAAAAAGGAAGAAAAACTCAAATGTACAAATCAAATATATAATCAAAAAATCAAACACACCAAAGTCATATTGCTGAAACCAAAACAAAGAGAAAAATCTTTAAATCATTCAGAAAAAAAACAAACATAGTAATAAGCATTCAATAGAAAGATAATAACAATGCTAAGTATTAATCTAAAAATATAACTTAAAATATATGACTACAGTAATAAACTAAAAAGAGAAATAGATAAATCCACACTCATGGATGGAGATTTTTGCATGTCTCTCTCTCTTTTTAAGGTGAATTTATTTATTTGAGAGAGAGAGAGAGAGAAAGCGAGCACATGAGTAGGAGGGGCAGAGGGAAATGAGAGAGAATCCCAAGCCAGTCTCACTCTGTGTGCAGAGCCTGACATGGGGCTTGATCTCATGATACTGAGACCATGACCTGAGCTAAAACCAAGAGTCATACACTTAACCAACTGTGCCACCCAGGTGTCCCTTGCATATGTTTCTTTGTGGGTGATAGAATAGGTAAAAAATCAGTAAGTATATGTGATTTTATTGACAATATTAACTAACATAAATTATTTGATTACTCAATGATGACAGAAGTTATAATAGTGAATATCTCAGGGTTATAGATTGGGAAAAGACGTAAGGCACCTTACGAGATTCATATACGGTCCATATGTTGCCTCAGTGGATGACACATGATAACATCATTAAACTGCAAATTTAAGGATATTACACTTTATACACTTCATAGTTGTTTATTATTCCTCATTTTAATAAAGAGGAAACATGTAAATGAGAAAAAAATTAAATCCAGAATAAGGAGGAAAGGTAGAAAGAATGGTAACCAAATCACTTATATTTATTTATAATTACATAGGTAAATGGAAACAATATATAAACAGTTTAAGTTTTTTTAAGTAAAAAGAAACAATGTAGCAATAAAAGAATAAACACCATGGAAGGGGTTATTAGATTTAAAGATCCTAAATTCCTTTCTTTTGGTGGTTGTGGGTGACTAAAATATTAACATCAAAACTTCTAAAATCACATGTTTATTAACATTTAAATGTAGATCTCCACTTTCAGGAATGGCAGACACGGTAATCCAAGTCAACTCTGCCAATGAGAACTCTAGAAAGTGGGCAATATCTACAGGATTTATTTAAGCACACTCTGAACTACCAAGGCAGAAAAGAATTATGGGAACTTGATTCAGTAAAAGCATATTCCCGCATGTGTGGGAGTTACAGTTATGCCACTTTAGCATGTAGATTCCAGAAGAGAGGCTAGGAAGGCATTTGACAGCTCTTTATAGTAATGTGGTGGTGGGAGAATTGGAGTCGTGGTCATCCCAAAGGATGGTAAATATGTGTTTATCCTGAAATCTCCAAAATAATGCCTTTGAAATATTTGAACATATTTAAGACAATTCTTTTAACGTTATTTTCTGCTAAATTCTGTCATCGCTGTAATTCTTATGTTTGTTTCTATTGACTGATTAAATTTTTGGTTCTAGGTCAAATTGTTTAGCTTTTTTGTATATTCAGTAATGCATGACTAGATGATGGACACTGTTAATAATATGTTGCTTGATATTTTAATTTTTTAAAGACTTTCTTCTGGCAGTCAATTTTGTTACTTACAAAGGGAGAATCCTTTGAGGTGTTTTTAAACTTTGTTAGTGCAGGTAGAGAGCAGACTTTTTATAGGAATAATTTAGTCCTGAAAACTGCTTATCTTTTCTTCTGCAAAATGAGGGAGAGATCACCACAGTTCCAACATCATAGAGTTATTCTGATAATTAAATTCCTTAATCTACGTAAATATCTTGGAATGGTGCTTGGCGCATATCATGATCCACTGTGATCTATTATTAATGCCATTATTCATATGATCATATTAGCAACTCAGTAAGGTGAAGAAGGGTAGAAATAAAGAGAACACCATCAATACAATTTAAAGCAACAAAAAAGGACTATTGGGAAAGTTGGATAAAGAGAAAGTAAAAATGTACAAAGTTTTACATGAATCCCAATGTTTCAATAGCTGTAGAGCTAAATAGGATAAAGTAAACATTTTTCCTAATTGGATAAAAAATAAATAACAAATACATGCAACTGATAGGTAACATTCTTAAGAACATAGAAATTAAAGACGGCAAACTTAATATCAGATGAAATAGACTTTAATAAAATGCGTTATTCCAGTAAAAACCTTTTTCATGTACTCATCTTCTCCTTACTCAACACATCATGTACTTCAAACTTTTAGTGCCTGATTCAAGTATAATTCTCAAACATCATTGCTTTCAATCATCTTCCAGTCAAAATAACCTCCTGATGATCTTGGCCAAAAGTTAAAGCTCAGTAAATGTCTATTTGTTTGAAATAAAGAAGAAACCTAGAAATAAAAGAGATATAAATGATCTATGAGAATTATATTCACCCATTTCTAAAATATTTGGAATTTTAGAGATTAAACTTTTAAATGCTAACATTATTCTTCATAACAATTTAAATAACAATTTACTATTATTATGTACTATTGCTATTTATTATTATATGTCATGAAATATTATAGGTAAATATATCTTATTCAGCATATAAATTTATGGTTTAATAATTTTTAATTTATAACCATATCTGATTATATTTATTATATTACCATTCATAACTTATATGCAGATAATTTTAATTGTTCAAATTAAGGTTTACCATTTAGCTTCTTTGCATTAATTTCAAACTCAGGAATATACAATTACTTAAAATGGATATATTTTTCTGGAGAAGTGCAAAAGAAATCTTTAATTAGTCAATTTCCAAATAGCTGTTCTTGCTATAGCTATTAACTGCCCTATTATGCCTTATTCATAATATATAGAATTTAACTCAACCACATTTCATGCCTAATGCTTTTCAGTGATTAGGTTTCTCACACAAGGAAAGTTGCAAAAAAAGAGAGACAATTAAAAGTCAATTGAGTATGTTGAGTATTTGAATCTATTAATGTACCAGTATAGAACAGTTAATTTCTTTGAATTTGGGGGAAAATAAGAAAATAAAACAGAGGTATAGAATAACTGTCATTATATATAGTTTTTTTTAATCTTAAAAAAATAAATACCTTGAATACTTTTGGATTTCCAATTATAATTACCTCTTAGGTTTCATTTTGCAAAATATAGATTTAAAAGAAGAGTCTTTGATTACTTTTAGACAGATCAAGGTTTTGGAAAAGCCTGTAAGATCAAGAAAAGTTGTGGCCTGTGGGTAATTGCATGACCAGGCAATTGCAAATCACATGTTTAAGCTTCTAATAGCCTGTGTTGCAGTGGTCCAATTTCTACCTAGAATCTCTGTCTTTATAGGATGTGTATGCTATGCAAAGCCTGAAAGGTATGGTTAACTATGTAATAATTGTTTCAAATGGTGTGTAGAGGATCCATTATCAGCTGAATTATTTTATTTCACTGATGAAGTTTGAGCGATGCCTCCATATATAATTAGTGAATGGGACTCATAGTTGCTATCTCTTAATAGGGATAGATCTAAATCTTGCTAGACCTGAGCTATACCATTTTTAGGAGTTTTCTTTTGGGAAAAAATATGTAATTAGTTATATAAGTGGATACTTATTTAGGAAAAAATAAATCACAAGCACAATACTTAAAAGTTGGCAAATTAAAAAAAAAGATAATCTTGCTATGTACAGAAAGGTAATATAATTTTAAAAAAAATTTAATTTAAATTCAATTTAGTTAACGTATACTTTATTATGTTTCAAAGGTAGAATTTAATGATCCATCAGTTGCATATAACACCCAGTGCTCGTTACATCATGTGCCCCCTTTAATTTCCATCACCTAGTCACCCCATCTCCCCACCCATCTCCCCTCCAGCAACCTTCAGCTTGTTTCCTAGAGTTCAGTGTCTCTTATGGTTTGCTTCCTTCTCTGTTTTCATCTTATGTTATTTTTCCTTCCCTTCCCCTATGTTCATCTGTTTTGTTTCTTAAATACCATAAATGAGTGAAATCATATGATATTTGTCTTTATCTAACTGACTTATTTCACTTTGAATAATATCCTCTAGTTCTTTTATTCCAGCTACAAAAAATTATGTTATCAAATTTTCATCATGTGAAGGACAATAAAAGAATAAAAATGTAAAAGTGTGGAAAAAACATATCACAAAGGTATATAAAGGGTTAATTAAAAATAATTATACTATCATTGTAAATGGCAAGATTTCATTCTTTTTGATAGTAACATGACAAAAATTTGATAACATAATTTTCTATAGCTGTAATAAATATTTTATCATTTTTTCTATCCTTCCTCTCTTATGATTATTTTTTAAATAAATATCCTTCAGTGTGACAACTTGTTTTCAGTTATGTCATAGAAGTTCTCAGATTAAACTAAAAGTCTATATGAGGAAAATTATAAAACTTTGATGAATGAAATCAAAGAAGAACTAAATAAATGAAGAGACCTTTGATCTATAGATCCAAAGCAATCTTATACAAAATCCCAGCTAGTTGTTTTGTGGCCAATATTCACAAAGCAACTTTTCAAGGATTCTAAAATTTATATGGTGAGATGAAGCTGATGGATTCACAAACAGATTTTAAAGTTTATATGGAGGGGCAAAAAACCCAGACTTGTCAAGTCAGTATTGAAGGAGAAGAACAAAATTGGAGGGCCAACACTACCTGAACTAAAGAATTACTATAAAGCTACACTATTCAAGACTGTGCAGTACTGAGGTAAAGATAGAGAAATAGATCAATGGGACAGAGTAGAGAGCCCAGAGATGGACCCACATAAATATAGTCAACTAATATTTGACAAAGGAGCAAAGGCAGTGTAATAGACAAAAATAATTTTTTTCAACAAATGGTGTTGAACAATTGAACATCACATTAAAAAAATGAAGTTAGACTTGATGCCCTTCATAAAGATTAACTCAAAATGGATTGGAGACTTAAATGTAGAGCACCATCCATAAAACTTCTAAAAGATAACAGAACATCCAGTTGACTGGGTTTGGTGATGACTTCTTAGACGAAACATCAAAGACAGGGCCCATGAAAGAAAGAATTAGTAAACTGGACTCCATTAAAACAAAACAAAACAAAACAAACAAACAAAAAACAGAACACAAACCACACAATAGGAAAAATATGGTTGCAAAAGACATACTTGATTAAAAAAAACAAAACAAAACACTGTAACCCAAAATATATAAAGAACTCTTAAAACTAATTAACAAGAAAGCAAATGACCTAAGAAATGGGACAAAAACCTTAATATACATTTCACCAAAGAATGTATATAAATAACAAATAAGCCCATGAAAAGATGCTCCACACTGTATGTCATCAGGGAAATGCATTTTAAAACAACGAGATCTCACTGTACACCTATTAGAATGGCCCAAATCCAGAACCCTGAAAACATAAGGATGGAAAGCAACAGGAGTTCTCACCCATTGCTGTCAGAAATGCAGAATGGTACAGCCACTTTGGTAGACAGTATGGCAATTCTTTACAAAATTAAACTATTACTATAACATCCAGTAATCACACTCTGGTTTTACTCAAGTTAGAAACTTAGGTCCACACCGAAACCCGCCTACAAATGTTTATAGACACTTATTTCAAAATTTCCGAGACTTGTAAGCAACCAAGGTATGCTTCAGTGAGGTGAATACATAAATGAAATTTGGTACATCCAGACAATAGAATATTATTCAGTGTCAAAAACAGATGAGCTACCAAGATATGGGAAAACCTTAAATGCATACCACTAGGTGAAATAAACCAGCCTGAAAAGACTGCATGCTGTGTGATTCCAACTATAAGGCAGTCTAGGCGAGACAAAACTATGGGGACAGTAAAATGATCAGTGGTTTCCAGGGTTAGGAGGGATACACGAATAGGCATAGCACAGAGGATTTTTAAGTTAGTAAAATTATTCTGTATGATACTATAGTAATCAATGCATACCCTTATGTATTTGCCCAAATCCATAGAATACACCAAGAGTGATTCCTAATGTAAACTGTGGACTTTGGGTGATAAAAATGCATCCCTGTAGATTCATCAATTGTAACAAATGTACCACTTTGGTGGAGAATGCTGATAATAGGAGAGGGTATCCATGTGTGGGGACAGGTGGTATATGGGAAATCTCTGTACCTTCCCCCAATTTTGCTGTGAACCTAAAACTGCTCTAAAAAAAGAAGAAAAGAGAAAATTCTGATTACTGTAAAATTTGAGAGGAATTCTATCAAATTTCTTTTATTGTGTGCTGAAGGTTTCAGGATATTTTAGCTACTCATGAAATTACTATTCTTTTTTTTAATGTTCAATTAGCCAACGTATTAGTCTTTGATGTAATCATTAGTCTTTGATGCAATGTTCAACAATTCATTTGTTGCATATAACACCCAGTGCTGATCACCACACATGCCCTCCTTAATACCCATCATGCTGTTACCACATTGCCCCACCCAACTCCCTTCTGTAACCCTCGGTTTGTTTTCCAGAGTCCAGAGTCTTTCATAGTTTGCCTCCCTCTCTGATTTCTTCCATTCAGTTTTCCTTCCCTTTCCCTGTGGTCCTCCACACTATTCCTTATGCTCCACATATGAACTAAATCTTATGATAATTGTCTTTCTCTGTTTGACTTATTTCACTTAGGATAATCTCCTCCAGTTCCATCCATGTTGACGTAAATGATGGGTATTCATCCTTTCTGATGGCTGAATAATATTCCATTGTATATATGAACCACATCTTCTTTAACTATTCATCTGTTGAAGGTCATTTCTACTCCTTCCACAGTTGGCTATTGTGGACATTGCTACTATGAACATTGCGGTTCATATGCCCCTTCTTTTCACTCCATCTGTATCTTTGGGGTAAATACCTTGTAGTGCAATTGCTGGGCCATAGGGTAGCTCTATTTTTAACTTTTGAGGAAACTCCATACTGTTTTCCAAAGTGGCTGTACCAGCTTGAGTTCACACCAACAGTGAAAGAGGGTTCCCCTTTCTCCACATCCTCTCCAACATTTGTTATTTCTTGTCTTGTTAATTTTTACCATTCTAACTGGTGTAAGATGGTATCTCATTGTGGTTTTGATTTGCATTTCCCTGATGACTAGTGATGTTGCACATTTTTTCATGTGTCTGTTAGCCATTTGTATGTCTTCTTTGGAGAAGTGTCTGTTTATGTCTTCTGCACATTTCTTGACTGGATTATTTGGTTTTTGGGTGTTGAGTTTGAGAAGTTCTTTATAGATCTTAGATACTAGTCTTTTATCCATAATGTCATTTGCAAATGTCTTCTCCCATTCCGTGGGTCGTCTCTTAGTTTTATTGACCATTTTCTTTGCAGTGCAGAAGGTTTTTATCTTGATGAAGTCCCAAAAGTTCCTTTTTGCTTTTTTTTTCCTTGCCTTTAGAGACATGTCTTGAAAGAAGTCGCTGTGGCCAATATCAAAGAGGTTACTGCCTATATTCTCCTCTAGGATTTTGATGGATTACTGTCTCACATTGAGGTCTTTCATCCATTTTGAGTTTATCTTTGTGTATGGTGTAAGAAAATAGTCCAGGTTCATTCTTCTGCATGTGGCTGTCCAGTTTTGCCAACATCATTTATTGAAGAGACTGTCTTTTCTCCATTGGATAGTCTTTCCTGATTTGTTGAAGATTAGTTGACCGTAGAGCTGAAGGTCCATTTCTAGGGTCTCTATTCTGTTCCATTGATCTATGTGTCTGTTTTTGTGCCAATACCATGCTGTTTTGGTCATCACAGCTTTGTAATATAGCTTGAAGTCAGGAATTGTGATGCCCAGCTTTGGTTTTCTTTTTCAACATTTCCCTGGCAATTCGGGGTCTTTTCTGGTTCCATACAAATTTTAGGATTGTTTGTTCCAGCTCTGTGAAAAATGTCATTATTATTTTGATAAGGATTGCACTGAAAGTATAGATTGCTCTGGGCAGCACAGACATTTTAACAATGTTTATTCTTCCAATCCATGAGCATGGAATTTTTTTTCCCATCTCTCTGTGTCTTCTTCAATTTCTTTCATAAATGTTCTGTAGTTTCTAGAGTATAAATCCTTTACCTGTTTGGTTAGGTTATTCCTAGGTATTGTGTAGTTTTTGGTGCTATTTTAAATGGAATCGATTCCTTAATTTCTCTTTCTTCACTCACATTCTTAGTATATAGAAATGCAACTGATCTCTCTGCATTGATTTTGTATCCTGCCACATTGCTGAATTGCTATATGAATTCTAGTAATTTTGGGGTGAAGTCTTTTGCATTTTCCACATAAAGTATCAAGTCATCTGTGAAGAGAGAGAGTTTGACAATTTGAATGTCTTTTATTTCTTTTTGTTGTCTTTGCTGGTGCTGGGACTTCTAGTACTATGTTGAACAATAATGGTGAGAGTGAGTGTCCCTGTTGTTTTCTGATCTTAAGGGAAAAGCTCTCAGTTTTTCCGCACTGAGAATGATATTCATTGAGGACTTTTGTTAGATGGCTTTTATGATATTGAGGTATGTTCCCTCTATCCCTGTACTTTGAAGAGTTTTAATCAGGAAAGGATACTGTATTTTGTCAGATGCTTTTTCTGCATCAATCAAGAGAATCATATGGTCTTGTCTCTTCTTTTGATAATGTGCTCTATCATGTTGATTGATTTGTGAATGCTGAACCACACTTGCATCCCAGGAATAAATCCCACCTGGTTGTGATGAATAATCTTTTTAATGTACTGTTGGATCCTAGTGCCTAGGATCTCTTTGAGTATTTTGGCATCCATGTTCATCAGGGATATTGGTCAATCATTCTCCTTTTTGATGGGGTCTTTGTCTGGTTTGGGGATCAGGGTAATGCTGGCCTCATAGAACGAATTTATCAGGTTTCCTTCTGTTTCTATTTTTTGAAACTGCTTCAGTAGAATAGGTATGATTTGGGTAAAAAAGAAGGACCCATCCATATGCTGTCTACAAAAGACTCATTTTGAACCTAAAGACACCTCCAGATTGAAAGTGAGGGGATGGAAAACCATTTATCACACCAATGAACCTCAAAAGAAAGCTGGGGTAGCATATCAGACAAATTAGATTTTAAACAAAAGACTATAGTAAGAGATGTAGAAGGCCACTATATAATACTTAAAGGATATATCCAACAAGAAAATCTAATAATTGTAAATATCTATGCCCCCAACATGGGAGCAGCCAACTACATAAACCAACTCTTAACCAAAATATAGAATCATATTGATAATAACACATTAATAGTAGGAGACTTCAACACTCCATTCACAGCAACAGACAGATCATCTAAGCAGAAGATCAACAAACAAGAGCTTTGAAGGACACATTGGACTAGACGGGCTTCGTAGATATATATAGAAAATTCCATCCTGAAACCACAGAATTCTTCTTGAGTGTGCACAGAATTTTCTTCAGTGTAGATCACATACTGGGTCACAAATTAGCTCGCAACAGATGCCAAAAGATTGAGATTATCCCCTGCATATTTTCAGACCACGATACATTGAAACTGTAATTCAACCACAAGGAAAAATTTGGAAGGAATGCAAACACTTGCAAGTTAAAAAGCATCCTGCTAAAGAATGAATGGCCAACCAGGAAATTAAAGAACTTAAACAGTTCATGCAAACCAATGAAAATGAAAACATATCAGTTCAGAACCTATGCGATACTGCAAAGGTGGTCCTTAGAGGGAAGTACATAGCTATCCAAGCTGCTCTCAAAAAATTAGAAAAATTCCCAATACACAAGCTAACTTCACACCTAAAGGATCTGGAGAAAGAACAGCAAATAAAGTCTAAACCCAGTAGGAGAAAAGAAATAATAAAGATTAGAGAAGAAAACAATGAAATAGAAACTAGAAGAAAGTAGAACAAATCAACAAAACTAGGAGCTGATTCCCTGAAAGAATTCATAAGATCAATAAACCTCTGGCCAGACTTATCCAAAATTAAAAAGAAAGGACCCAAATTAATAAAATCATGAATGAAAGGGGAGAAATAATGACAAATCCCAAGGAAATAGAGGCAATTATTGCAACTCATTACCAACAGCTATATGCCAACAAACTAGGCAATCTGGAAGAAATGGATGCATTCCTGGACACTTATAAACTACCAGGACTGAAACAGGAAGAAATTGAACAGACCGATAGCCAGCAAGGAAATTGAAACAATAATCAAAAACCTCCCTAAAAACAAGAGTCCAAGGCCAGATGGCTTCCCAGGGGAATTCTACCAATCATTTAAAGAAGAAATCATACCTATTCTACTGAAGCAATGAATATCTTATATACTCTTTGAATTAAGGAATACTCAACTAATCACATCACCAAAACCCAGGGGTTCTTGGTAAATTCACTTTGACTATTAATTGCCTCTCACATTCCTTTCTCTTCATTTCCACTGTAGGAGGGACCTAACTTTTTTCTCTTGCAGTCATGTTGTATATAACTTCTCTCTACGTGTTTCACTTATTTATCATCCACAATAATTGAGGAACCAGACTTATACTGTACTATCTTTAGGAAACAGTGAGAAATGCAGCTCAAATGGACCATGGAGAGCCAGGAAGCATGGGGTAAGCTGATAAGGAAATGAATAATTTTTATCACATGCACTGGAATAGAAAAACATTTGGAATAGGGTCAGATATATTTGTAAACAATTGGATTTTAAGGTGTCAAATACATTTCTCACTATGGCAATTCTCATATCTGTAATTCACTAATGACATTTTGCATCTCTGACAAGAACATACAATAGCAGTTCTTTTCAAATATATTTAACTATTGAACTTTTTTTTTCTTTTTGCATTACTGCTTCAATCCTGATTTAACTATCTGAAATTGAAACTCTCTTTATTCTCTCAAAACTCCAGATATCCTTACCCTGCTCTATGTTTTTCTAAATATTCTTTCTTGTGCTTGTGGCATTTGTTGCATATTATAAAATCTAAACTAGTGCTTCTTTGTTTTGTTCACTGATATCAAGCAAAGTATCTAGCACATAGTAGATACTTAATCAAGAATCCCAGAATGAATTAGTTTATAGCTCACACACTTTGGAAATATATATATTGGGGTTGCTCTTTTCAAAGGGGATAAAAAACAAGAGTACAGAAATTAAGGATTGATTTTGAGATACATGAAGAGAGATAAACACAATCTATCATTTTTCTCAGGCTTAGCAAATTGCCTTTCACAGAAACAGCAGTCATCAATGATACAAATAAACCACTATATTCGGAAAAGAAGGGTCAATAGAGTGCAGAAACTCCAATTTTGCTGATAGTTGATGAGCATTAGCTGATTGACAGACTTAGGTAGCAACATGTAAACAACGACAGAATTCATCAGTCAAAGTCACCCTTTGTCAACACATGAAGGTATTTTATTTGACATGAAGGGCATGATTTAGTGCAAAAGATTTTTTTCATTTTCCTTCCTATTTAGAACTACCTCCTCCTTACACCATCTGTTCATGGACCTACTTACTCAATAACTTATCTGTGTTTGCTTTGATCAGTCTCTCAGCATTTTGTACATATCCCAAAGGTTAATGGTCTCTAAATGTCTGAAAGAGACTAATCTTTTCCATTGTGGTATTTTGTATTTTATGTCCAGGTTCTATGAAAAATACATTTTAAAAAATGGATTTCTTTCAACATTTTCATATAATACTCTCACTGGACCTTTTTTCTTTAGTTCCCTAAGCAAGAAACTTTATATATATTTATATATATATATATTTATATATATTCTATATATAAATATATATATATATTCTAACAGCATAGCCTTAATAATAGATTTTTTCTTTTGCTATTTTAGTGAAAACTAACAGATTCTTTCATTTGAAATGGCAATATTCTATTTAATACATGTGAAAATAAAATTTAATGCACATAAATTACTTAGTCCTCATAAACTCTGCAATATGAAATGATCACTTATTAATGGAATGGTTCACCTAGTGATAATTATCCATTCATAAGTCCAATAAACCCTCTAGTGCCATGTTTTTCAACCTGGAGCACTGGTCCTTTTCACTAAAGTTAATACACATACTGTGTTTGCTGATATCTCAGTGTGCTAACAGCAGGAACCAAACTGAACACTCATTATTTCATTGTTCCCTTAGGAATCCAGCCAGACATTTTGAAGGGTTAGTACTTTTTTGTGTATCAGAATTGACATCTACTCTTAATATGGATCTGTCTATCCTGTTTGCAGTGTGTCTGCTGGTACAAACACTCGAAGGCTTATAGGCTGTCCAATATAACATGAAACCCTGAGTGAAATCGTCCCAGCCCAAGAAACTGTTCCCAGTGCAAGAGAAGCAAGTGTAGGTAAATGTCCACGGGACCACTTGCCCTCTTATATACTATGTCATGAAAATAGACTAATAGAATGATGGAACGTTCTACTAAAAGTAGCCTAAAGCACTCATTTGGTGTACCTCCTGACATTGGGGTGTTGTCCTTTTAGAGGTAATATTTGCACTGTACCAACAACTTATATATGGAGCCGAGTCCAAAATAGTAAAAATACATGGGTCTAGCAAGCAAAGGGTGCAAACTTTACACCATCCTTCCCACAATTATTGCAGAATTTATGCATCCTGTACTGACAATTTAGGTTATACCAAATTAGAAGTAATTGTTCCTGGTGGAGGTCTTTCATAGAGGCACAGAATAAGAGTTTTACTGACTCTGAAACTATGAATATCATACAGCCATTTGAGCTATATGATTTGTCAATAGACTAAAAGGCAAAGAGAAAAGTTAAGTTATGGATGGAGTTATTGGTTCTAAATAACCTAAGGAGGTAAGATTGCTATAAAATAGAAGCAGTGAAGAGTAGATATAAAACTTACAGGATTAATCTCTTGCTGTTTTGTGTCTAGTGATTATTGTAAAAAGACAAGTTCAGCAAATGCCGGCTGAAAATGGTAAAACAATGACTCACAATCCCTTGGGGATAAGATTTGGGGTACTTGATCTGTTGAAGTTTGACTTTGAGAGAAATATAGCCTGGAAGATGGTGAAGATAAATGACGAAATTCAATGCCTGACTTGGATCTGTTGTAGAGGAAGGAACTGCAGCTTGGTCTACTATCTCTCCCATATTACGTATTTTGTACATTTTGTGGTTGACCAGTAACTTGCATAGTGGAAACCCGCTCATCCAATTTGACCCACGTGCAAACATGGAAGTACATGTGTGGAGAATGTTACATAAAACAGTCTTTAAACAATTGAAAACAGAAATCAACATTTCTAAGGTTTGTTTTGTTTTGTTTTCCCACACAGCTCATCAGAAGTGAATCAAGTACCAGTAACTAACAGCAAGGACCAGCTTGATAATGTAACCACTTCCTTACCTCTTTCATCATTTAATGGCACCCAGTTCCCTGCTTCTGTTTATTTGGATCACTTCAAAAATAAACCACTAGCATATAAGATCTTGTCCCAGACTCTGAGGATTAGGGCAACTTAGCTGGTAAACACAATCCAACTGATCAAATGAGATATGTTACTCAGATAGCAATGTGTTTGAAACTCCTCTCAAGAAGATGCTAAGTTTAAGTGAAAAAATAATGCATCATGACCTGAGTATATTACAAGATTACAAATTGGTTTTACATTAAAAAATATGAATAAATGGATGAATAAATGAATGATCATTTATAAATTTAACTGACTCCACCACCATAAAATAGGATTTTGGGAATGATTGACATCTACACTCAAAATGTTGATTCTTGATATTGGTATTCTGGCTAGTTGATATTCTGGCTAGTAATGATTTGTTTTGTCTTGGTTTTAGCCTATCAATAACCAATGTTATGTTTGGACCAGCCTTTGCGGTTCTTGTTATGATTGCAAGCTATCCTTTGGCAGTAACCTTCACGAAATTTTGAAAAAATACAGATTTATTCCGTATAGGACCAAGGGCTTTACAGCACACTTGGGGCCACATAGCAAGGTACATTGATAGAGAAAGCACTCAAGGTCCTGGAGTTCTATTTTTATTGGGGTGGAGGTTAGGAACCTAAGTTTTCACAGGCTTACTCTTTATTGGTAAATTTAAAATGTAAGAGTGGGAGTTTAAAGTTCAGGTAGAATAAAAAATAAATGGCCCAAAAGGTCAGTTATTGAATTGAACCACAATCTCTAAAACAAAGGATGCTCAACAGCAGGAGGTGACCTGGCTTTTTATCTACTCATTTGGCTGGCAATGTGTTGAAGTGAATGCCTCTGCAATTAAATCTTAAGTTAAGCACTTGCATTACAAAAGAGAAACCCCAACTGTCAGGGTTTACACTACAGGATTTCAATAAGTTAATTTTAATAAGTCTGAACAAGGACCCTGAGCATTGGCCAAATGCTATGGATATTCTGGTAAATTCTAGTGATATTCTTGTAAAATCAAGTTTAAAACATAAACCATGGGATTCTGCCACAAACCCTATTATATACGCCCCTCGGGTCATTAAGAAAACAGAGAGACTGATGTCACATAACAAGTCATCCTAGCTTATTGTTGAATGTGTCTCTGTGGTAGAACCTAAAATGAGACACAGTAATATGCATATTTTGTTCCCACTTACAGTGTGAGGAGTGTGTCAACTGCTAAGTATAGCTATCTCAGTTACATATTTAGGGATTAATTAATAACACTGGAGCAATTATGAGATGGACTCCAGTATAGATGGCCAGGGCTCCATCATCACCTAGTCTCCATTAGATCTCACCTCAGTGGTGAGGGTATTTGCATACCCTGGATTCAGTGTCAGTTCAGCTCCTTCAAAAAGCCTTCAAACAATCTAGAGATCTTATTTCTCCATTGTATGTTTTTTTTTTTTT
>NC_048219.1:96656948-96657984 GCF_002007445.2 Ailuropoda melanoleuca
ATATATATGTATTATCTAGTTTTGGTTATTCTATTGCTTTATAATCTCATTTCATTTCAGGAATTCCAGTTTTACTGAAGCATCTGTACCATCAACCCTGGTCTACAGAAGACAGCCATCACAGAACTCAAAGTTGCCATAACTGCTTTACAGTTGTTAAGGCAGTACATGTCCTCTGGTCATTCCCAGGAAGCAATCAGGTTGTAAGCTCATAGTTTTAGAAATCCATTCTAGAGGCTTTCATTCCTTATGCCTATTAATTATTTTCTTAATAGTCTATAAAGTCATTTCTGACACCTCTATCTAGCTTACTGAGATCAAATATCAACAAACCATGCCAGAAAATGTTACAACCAATTTCAGATATCCCTGGAGTATGTTAAATCAAGTCATAAGGAAGTGTTCTAACCCACAAAACCTTCCCTATCTAGCCTAATATTATGCCTTCTGTGGTTTAACAACCTCAAGACCTACTTCCAACTTCCACATCTATTTCCCTAGTTTCTGCCACAATATTTTCACTATGAATCACAATTCTTTGTGTGTATACACTACTTCTAACAGGTACCTGGACTCAGTTGGGGTGTGTTGAGACCTTAGTCTCCAAGTGTTTGAGTTTCTTCCAAATTTTTTCCTGTGGTTGAGTTCCAATTTCAAAACATTGTGGTCTGAGAATATGCAGGGAATAATTTCAGTCTTTTGGAATCTGTTGAGACCTGTTTTGTGACCCAGAACATGGTCTATTCTTGAGAATGTTCCATGGGCATTAGAATAGAATGAGTATTCTTTGGTTCTGGGGTGTAGTGTTCTATATATATCTATGAGGTCCAACTCGTCGAGTATGGCATTCAAAGCCTTTGNTGGCATTCAAAGCTCTTGTTTCTATGTTGGTTTTCTGCTTCGGTGCTCTGTCTATTGCTGATAGTGGAGTGTTGAGGTCCCCTATTATTAATGTATTTTTATCTCTATGTCTCTTTATTGTGGTTAAGAGTTGGCTTGTGTATCTTGCTGCTCCCCTGTTGGGGGCATATATATT
>NC_048219.1:96659326-96733268 GCF_002007445.2 Ailuropoda melanoleuca
TTTTGCTGTGCCTCTTCTGAGAGTCAGAGCAGCAGTATCCAAATCTCAGCCTCTGTCTCAGAACAGAGGGATCGCAGACTGTTCTCCACTGATGCTCTGGCCACTTTAACTCTGTTTCTTTTTTTTTTTTTAATGTTTTTTTTATTATATTATGTTAGTCACCTTACAGTACATCCCTGGTTTCTGATGTAAAGTTTGATGATTCATCAGTTGCATATAACACCCAGTGCACCATGCTATACATGCCCTCCTTACTACCCATCCCCAGTCTATCCCATTCCCCCACCACCCTCCCCTCTGAAGCCCTCAGTTTGTTTCTCATAGTCCATAGTCTTTCATTCTTCATTCCCTCTTCTGATTCTGTTGGTGCTGCTCAACCTTGCAGCATCCCGGGATGTGCGCCCCACACCTGGCATCCCATCCCTCACTTCCAGGGCCAGCATGTCTCTGTCTTTTGTGTTTCTAATACCACCAGCCGCCAGCTGCCAGCCACCCCCGTGCGCTCTGGAGCTCCCGGTCTCAGTCTGGTTCCAGTGAGCACACCGGAGCTCCATTTCAGTCTGGTCACTCGCATTCCCCGGCTCACGGTCTCAGTCTGCTCTCTCAAGGGTGCCGGTCTGCGAGTCCGCCTGCTCCCCCATGCAGGTGGCTACAACTTCCCGGCACCCAAACGTGGCGGCTCCCTCCCCCTCCCATTTATCTTCCGATATCTGTGCGTGGTTTCACAGCTCCCCGCTTCATACCTCAGTACTCAGCCCTGGAGATGTTCATTTGTAGAGATCCAGATGCATCTTCCTGCATTTCATGCTGATTCCATGGATGTTCAGGATGGTCTGGTACCTACCCAACTCCACTCAGAGGACCGGCTGATTCAGGGGTCCCCTACTCCTCTGCCATCTTAACTCTGGTGTGTTGAGACCTAACCTTTTGTCTGAAGTCAAAGAGAAAGACAAGGAAGATACTGAAAAAGACAAGCATCATTCTTGAAGAATGATGCCACAAGTTATACTTTGATAGAATTCATACATGGAGGAAAAATGCTTTCTTATATCAGCCATGTCAGGGGTTTCCAAGACTTCCAGGAGGTATAAGAATAGTAGACACATAAATCCAAATGAATCAAATTCTACTTATTTATAGATTTCCTTTCTTTCCCTTTTGTGTTCCCAAATGAGCATAGGGGGTCTATAGAGTTTGTACATTAGGAAATAGAATTTTAAAATATACAAAAATATTGTATCATGGCTTTGGTTTATTCCAGTATTAAATGATAGATACATTTCTCAAAAATATCAACTAATTAAATTTCATCATTAACAAAAGATTAAAAGTCATATATTCCCTTTATTACACACAGAAAAACATCCCAAAATTCAGCACCAAATCATAAAACAAAACAAAACAAAAGAAAAAAAAACAAAAACATTGTCAGTAACCTAAGACTGAAAAGAAACTCCCTTAATATAATAAAAAGCATATTCAGCTAATATCATATTCATTGGTAAAATATGGAATCATTCTCCTATAAGATATGGAATAAGACCATAATATCTGTTCTCATTACTAGAGGATCTTGGCAGTGCAATATGACAAGAAACAGAAATAAGAGAAATAAGGAAAACAAAATTGCTTATATTTTCCTATGGAATGATTCCTTTAGAAATTTCTAAGGTATATACAAGAAAACAACTTAGTGAACTTAGCAACTTTGCTGAACATAAGTTCAACATAAAAGTCAATTCTACTTTGGGACTCCTGGGTGGCTCAGTCAGTTAAGTGTCTGACTCTTGATTTTGGCTCAGGTCATGATCGCAGGGTTATGAGATCAAGCCCAGTGTCAGGCTTGATGCCAGGCATGGATCCTGGTTAAGATTCTCTCTCTCCCTTTCCTTCTGTCCCTCCTCGCACCAATCATACTCTCTCTCTGTCTCAAAAAAAAATAAAATCTCCTTGTCTCTCTCCCTCCCCCTGTTTGTGCATGCCCTCTCTCTCTCCCCCCTCTCTCTAAAATAAATAAAATCTTTAAAAAAATAAAAAGACTAAATAGACAATCCACATATAAGAACACATACACACACACACACACACACAGACTAGAATATTTGTAGTAGCTAAATAAAGAACAAATCAAAATTAGAGATATTTACCAGAAGTGAATGGATAAATAATGTCTGCTTAAGTTACAATGTAATACTACTAATCAATAAAAGAGGGTGAACTTCTGTTATATGCAGCCACATGGATAAATCTCAAAAAAAAAAGAAAGAAAGAAAGAAAAAGAAAAAAAAACACGTTTACGCTGAGTAAAGAAGTCAGAAGACTATGAACTCTGTGTTTTCATTTTTATAAAGTTCAAGTTCAAGTATAACTAAACTATGTTGATAAAGATAAGAATGATGTTTTTCCTGAAGTGGGGGAAGGGATGGAATCTGCTGAAGTAAAGAAATGTTTTATAACTTGTCTAGAGTTCTGATTATGCAAATATATTCTTTATTTTAAAAAGTTTAGGCTTTCTTAAAATCTCTGCATTTCACTGTGTGAAAATTATAACTCAAGTTGAAAACTATACAAGTTGTGATTTTAAGGAAAAAATATAAGAGCAAAGAGAGAGTTTTTAGAAAAACTTTTACAATCAATAACTGAATTTAGAATGGTTACTGGATATAACAATTTAAAATAACAGAAATGAATAGAAATAAATGAAAGTATGAAAAATTATACACAAAATTGATGTTGTGAAAGATGGCAAAGTACAAAACTTTAGGAATCAGGCACTTCTCTGAAACAACTACCAATCTGGCAAGAACTGTGAGAATCAATTATTTAAAATTTTGGAGTCTATACGTCTACAGCATCCAAGGGTCAGATTGAAGAAGAAATAGGCAGGTACATTTTTGTGCAATTTGACATTTCATATAGAAACTATGTGATATTTCACATTCCTTATGCAGCTTCCTGGTGAAAAGGTAGGTAATAAGGTCCTTGTCCCTCAAAAATGGAGGTTGTATGCTTTGATCAGCCTAATGGTTCACTGAGGGATCTTCCCAGTGGCTGACTATTATTTTAAGCTTGCCAGGCTGAAGTTTCTTCCTTGGCATGAGTTTTGTTGAAAGAATTTAAAAAGACAAACAACTTTATTTACTTTCATTTTCTTTTATTACCGAATCTAGCGTTCCAGGAAATCTCTGTCAGGTTACTATCTGAGTATGAAAGTGACAGAAAATAGATTTCAGTGACCACATACAAGGATTATAGTCATGACAAAAATAGTTTGATAAAGTCACTAAACAAACAGATGACTGCAGTTCTCAGGAATCAACAATGGGCCGCTTGGGTGGCTCAGTTAGTTAAGAGTCTGCCTTTGGCTTGGGTCATGATCTCAGGGACCTGGGATCAAGCCCCATGTCCAGCTTCCTGCTCAGCAGAGTTTGTTTCTCCCTCTCCTTTTACTCCTTTCCCTGCTTGTATGCTTTCTCTTTAAAATAAATAAATAAAAATTGTAAAAAAAATTTAAAAAATCAACAACGATAATCCTTGGGGAGGATTAAAAAAAAAAGAATTGATAGAAACTATTGTTGAGGTAATCCAAACATTAGATTTACCAGAAAAAATGTTTTAAATGTGTTATATAGGGATGCTTGGGTAGCTCAGTCAGTTAAGCATCTGACTTCTAATTTCAGCTCAGGACATCATTTCATGGGTCATGAGATCAAGCCCCATGTTGGGCTCTGCCCTTAGCATGCAGTCTGCTTGAGATTCTCTCTCTCTCTCTTCCTCTGCCCCTCCTCCATCTCTCTCTCTTTTATTCCATCTCAAATAAATAAATATATCTCTAAATTTGTTATATATGCTCAAAGATGAAGGACATAATAAGAAAGAAAGATATTCAGGAGGATAATGTTTAAACAAGTAGGGCATTTTAATAAAAGATAGAAATTATAGAAGGGAATCAAACACAAATTCTGGAGTCAAACAGTATAATTATGCATATAAAATTCACTACATGTGTTCAATAAAGGTTTGAGCTGATAGAAAAAAATCAGTTACTTGAAGATAAGGCAAATTGAAATCACCCAGTCTGAGGAACAGAAACAAAGAGAATTAAGAAAAATGAACCCAGAACCTATGAGTCCTATACAGGTCCATAAAGTACTTCAGCATGTGCATTCTGGGAGTCCTAGAGAAAAAGTGAAAAAGTAATGACCAAAATGTTCCACATCTGGATGAGAGACACATGTCTGCACATCCAAGAAGTTCAACAAACTGTAGGTTTGGAAATCCATATAACCTCACACCAAAACACATTATAATCAAACTGTTCAAAGTCAAAGACAAAACAAAATTCTTGAAATCAATTGGAGACAAATTACTTGTTATATACAAATACCCTGATCAAGATTCACAAGTGATTTCCCCTCTGAAACCATGAAGGTTAGAAAACAATGGGATGATATACTTAATGTGCTGAAAGACACATTAATTAAATAACTCCATTTACAATAGCATCCAAAAAAGTATCTAGCAATACATTTAACCAAGGAAGTGAAAGAAATACTGAAAACTACAAAATATTTGTGCAATAAATTAAATACCTGAGTAAATCAAATGATATCCCATGTTCATGGGTAGATAAACTCACTGTTGTTAAAATAAAAATACCACAAAACAATCGACATATTCAAAGCAATCCTTCTGAAAAAGTCCCATTTTTTTTTTTACCGAAATGGAAAAGACAATCCTCAAATTCATATAAAATTTCAAAGGGAACTGAATAGCCAAAATATTATTGAAAAGAAAATAAAGTTGGAGGACAAATGATTCTCAATTTCAAAGCTTACTTTAAAGCTACAGTAATCTAAACAGTCTGATACTGGTATAGGGAGCAACATACAGAGAGAGAAAATAGAATTAAGAATCCAGAAATAAACTTAAATGTTTATGGTCAATTAATTGCTGATAAGTGTGCCAAGACTATTCAGTAGGCAAAAGACTATCCTCTTCAACAAATGGGACCATAACAACTCGATAACAACATGCAAAAAAAATGAAGTTGGATACCCTATTTCAGTCCATATGAAAAATAACTCAGAATGGACCAAAAATTTGAATGTAATAGTTAAAACCATGCAACTATTAAAAGAAATCATGGAAGTAAGTATTCAGAATCTCATATTTAACAAAGGCTTCTTAGATCTGACAACAGAAGTTATAGCAAGAAAAAAATAAAGATCAATTGGACTTCATCAAATTTAAAAAATTTATGCATCAAGGGATATTATCAAGGGACATTTCCATAAAATGGAAAGAGAAACTAGGAAATAGGAGAAAATATTTGCAAATAATATATCTGGTAGGGTACAATATACAGAATGTATAAAAAAGTCTAACTCAATGATCTCAATGATTTGACAAACAGCCATGTTAAAAAAATGAGCAAATGGCTTCTTTAATTGATATTTCTCCAAAGAAGATATACACATGACCAACTAACACAGGAAAAGTTGTCTGACATCATTGATTGTTAAGTAAATGCAAATCAAAATAACAACGAAATGCCATTGCACATATAGAGGGAATAAAAAATAATAGGAAAATAAATAGTGTTGGCTAAACACACAGAAGTTGGAACTCTTGTACATTGCTGGAGGGAATGTAAAATGGTAAAAAAATATTAATCAAAAGAATAAATAAATTGTATTATCCAACAACATGGATGAAACACAAAGAAAATATTGAGGCAAAAAAGCCAATTATAGAAGGTTGCATATAATAATATGATTCCGTTTATTTAAATTTCAAAACCACACAAACGATTCTGCATCATTCCAGTGGTTCTGTGGTGTGTCAGGTGTGTGTGGGGTGGAGGTGTCTTGAAGGGAATTACTCTGGGATGTTCTAATTGCTGATTACATGGGTATTTTGACTAGGAGAAGATTCATTTAGCAGTATTCTTTTAGTATATTTTTACGTACATATGATAGATCTAGTACAACTTTGCTTTTTGTTAAGATTATGTGAATATTGAAACTTTAACAATATGTTTCAGAATTAGTAGAATAAGGGCTAGCCCAAGGTAAACGGTCAAGAAATTAAATACTGGATATTTTCAAAACTCTTACTGAAACCTTATTTAACATGCAATAAAACTATACCTAAAGATATTGATTAATTCTCTATAAAATGTAATCACTTTCAGAGAGGGAAAAAGAGAGAGAAAGGGGTTTTCTTATTTTATAAATGATTAAATAAAGGTTTATGGAATCATTCCATAGAAATGGTTGAAGACACAATTTAATCCCAGATGCATGTCATTCTTTCAATTGCATTAATATGGTTTCCATTTTTAAGTTCATTTAAATTATTTTTTTGTGAGAGAAAGGAAAACAGTGAGCCTAATTGTCCACACATTGCATAAATTCATTCTCTTATATTTCACTCAGCCTTATATTTCAGTTTGTGCTCTGTATTCTCATTACATACAAAAATACTTGCCATATCAGAATGTGTCTTCTTTTGAAATAGTTTCCCATAAAAAAACATGCATATACATTTGTATAAATAGTGAAGCATTTTACAATTTAAATGATAAGATTCGGGGCGCCTGGGTGGCACAGCGGTTAAGCGTCTGCCTTCGGCTCAGGGCGTGATCCCGGCGTTGGGATCGAGCCCCACATCAGGCTCTTCTGCTATGAGCCTGCTTCTTCCTCTCCCACTCCCCCTGCTTGTGTTCCCTCTCTCGCTGGCTGTCTCTCTCTCTGTCAAATAAATTTAAAAAAAAAAATCTTTAAATGATAAGATTCAAGAGGAAATTGTATCCATGTTGGAAATTAGCAATTTATTTTTAAGGTTTCCAGGATAATTACTTCTGAGGTTTTTTTGGTTTTTTTTTTTTTTTAATAAAACAATATGTATTTAGTTACAAATATTTAGACCATAGCTGGTAGGACTCATTAATTTAAATAGCTGTTTTGTGTGTATTGGTTTATTCCTCTTTAAAACATATATAGCTTAGAATTAAATAGGCATGAAAAAGATTATTTTCTTCCCTAGGGCTTTCTTTTCTGTTACCAACAGCAATCACTTTTGCACAAAATGAGAACGCAATTGAGGAATTGTGAAGGGAAATAGTCCATAAGCTCATTCAACCACAAGGATCAAATCAACATGATCTATTTAACAGTTGTACTATTTCCCTCTTTAGAAAGGGTCTGTGATTACTGATCAAGTTTGCAGTGATGTCACACTGTCACCAAAATTCTCTGCCTTTTCATTGTCAATACTAATAATGATAAGAAAAAAAATCATCAAAACAGTGACTACTCTCTCTCCCCCAGCTGCCAGACTATTAACTACAAATTTGCTTTTCTTTACTGCCTCTAAAAACCTACACCAAGCAATGCACTCACCCATCTTGAGCTACCAATCTATTGATCCCACTGATTTTCATTGTCTTTCTCATCTGAGTGTCTTGGCTTCCACCGCTCTCTTGTATTTGCTCTCCCTTCCCCCTTTTGCTCTTCATAAGACATGCTAATACACCAACCCTGGTGGCATTTAGCTCTCCATCTACTCCACATCTGCACCATTTAACTGTTTGGATTAAACAAACAAAAATATGCGACTATGGTGACCATTCTGACTTTAATTTATGATCACTAACTTCAAATTCTGCCTGACATTCGGATCTCGTATCCTTCACCCATTCATTCTCCTGCATTTCTAGATAACTTTCACATCTTCTCATCAATCCTGCAGCATCCTCACTCTAAGCTGATTGCACTGCTTCCTTTTTTAATGAAAGAGAAGCAATCAGAAAAGAATGTCCCTATGCACTCCCCAGTATCTGTATCCACCTTCTTGTATTTGTCCCTGTATGCTTCACATTCCATCTAGGAACCCATAGCTACACCTGTACTCATTTACTCTGAATTTCCTTGATTTATTATGGATGAAGAATGCATGTACTGAAATCAGCCGAGCTCTTTTCTTGTATATAGTACCATTAAATAGTACCATTTTTGTCTGCTGGATGTCATTGTTCACACAATTTTCTCCTCGTTTCATTGTCAATATTTGCTTTTCTGCAAGATAATTCCCAACTGCTTTAAATGTTATAATATCCTTCATGCTAAAAATACTGGATATTCCATCCTCGATATTGTTCCCATTTTTAAGATAGCACTTAAGACAAAATTATTCCCCAAAAGTTTCTAACATTCCTACCTTCAATCCCTCCTCCCTCTTCTCCCTGGAAACCATTTCAAACAGGTTTTTGCTTAACCCCTCCCCCACCATGGACAGAGTTCTTTTAATGTCTCTGATGATGTTGAAATTACTAAATCCATTTTTTTTTAGAGAAGGAGGAGGGGCAGAGGGAGAGAGAATCTTAAGCAAGCTCCATGCCCAGTGAGGAGCCCTATGCAGGGGCTGGATCTCAGGACCCTGAAATCATGAACAGAGTGTAAATTGAGAGATGTTTAACTGACTGAGCCAACCAGGTACCCTTCCAAAAGTAAAATTTTAAATTTCATCATATTTAAACTTTCAGCACCAGTTGATAATGTCCTCCATTTTAATAATTTTTTCCTAAATTCTAAGACATTATCCATTTTTCATTATGGGTAATTCTTTCCAGTTTTCACTTCTGCTTCCTCCTGATATCTCTCTGATGTCTAAATGTTACATACCGCAGGCATCATCCTTACAAGTTCTATTCTTATTTCCTTGCACCTAATTATTTAGTGATCTCATGTGATCTTGTGTCTTTAAATACTCAATCCATAAGATAAATAAATAAATAAATAAATAAATAAATAAATACTCAATCCCGATAGATTCCAAATTTCTATTGCCAGCCAGTAACTCTACCCAAGGTTCTATGCTCTTACATTAGATTGTTTATGTGACATTTGGACTTGAATTTCTGATAGACTTAACTAAAACTTAACCTGCCCAAATTTCTGATTGGCTTTCCTACCCTGCTCAATCTAATCTTAGTGAGTCAGTATCCCATCCTTCTAGTTTCTCAAATCTATTTATTACAAATATCTAGGATATGTTGTAATAACAAACATCTTCCAGAATTCCAATGAATTAAAATGTTCTTTTTTTCATGCTACATCAACTTTGGGGTAGGCTAAGGGCCCTGCTCTTTGTTGTCCTCACTCCAGAAACTAGGGTATTGAAATACCTAATATCCATAGCATTTCCAGTATTAGTAGGGAGATAAGAAGTATTTGGGAAATCATATATTGACAGAGGGGTCAGCAAAAAATGTTGTGTGTTGTGTTTCAGTGACCAAATAAAATCATGTGACCATATCCAAATGCAAAAAGTCATGGAGTGTATTCCTCTAATATACTAAGAAAAGGAAAGATAATCTGCTCATTCAAGGACAACCAAAGATATTTGGTAAGCTGCATTAATGACCAGCCCTCAAATATTACAGACACTGTTGTCTCCTTTCTCTCTTTCAAATCACAACCAGAATGTGTTTCTAATCCTCCAGGAAAGTTGCTTGTCTCTACTTTCAAAATATATCGAGAATCTGGCCATATTATCTCCTCCATGGCCACCATCCCAGTTCAAACTACCATCACCTCTCACCTCTGTTACTACCATGTCTTCATAATAGATCTTTCTCCTTCAGCTTTTATTCATCTATAATTTGTTCTTCACACCACAATATATTGACACTTTAAAATTGGTCTGATTGCCATGCTCATCTCTCAAACTCTCTAAAATCCTCTCACCTCATTCAGAAGGAAATGCTTTTATTCTAGCCCACAAGAACTGTAATATCAGGATCCCTACTACTTCTTGGATCTCATTTTCACTCGCTTTCCAACTCCTTCATTCTGCACCCATCCAACAGCCCATGCACCCCCTATAACATGAATTCAGAAAGTGCATTTCCTCCTCAGGGTGTTACACTTGCTTTTTTCTCTACAAACAGTGCTCTTCCCTAAGATATCTGCTTGGCTCATTGCCACCCATCATATAGACAGTATTTATTCAAATGCAGCCTTTTGACCTTGGCTCACGTCATGATCTCAGGGTTGTGAGTTTAAGACCTACTTCAGGCTCTGTGCTGGGAATGGAGCCTGCTTAAGATTCTCTCTCCCTCTCGCTTTGTCCCTGCTTCCCTCTTCTCTCTCCTTCTAAAAAAAAAAAAAGTGACATTTTCAGTGAGATCTACCCAGAAAACCTTAAGCAAAACAACATTGCCGTTCTTTATCTTTACCCTTATCCATAACATTATCATGTGACATAAATTTACTTATATGTATATTTCTTGTTTCTGTCCTTTAATGCATAAGCTCCAGGGGGGAAAAGTTTGTCTTATTCCCTAATATGTCCCTAGCTTCTAAGGCATTGTCTGAATAGAGTACTCAAATCATAGTTATAGAACCAATAAATGAATGGAAAAAATAGCTGCATTATTTATGTATCAAGGCACTTAAACTTTGTATTCTAGATATTGTTCTGGCAATATGTGTGCAATAAAATGTAGTACAGCTTTTAATCTGAACTTGCTGTCAAGTGGGGAGATTGAGAGTGCATAAAACAATTACGAGAACCTTGTGGTTCGACCTGAAGCTGTGAAGGAACAGAAGATGTATCTACTTCTTGACAGTGACATGTGAGAAGAAATGTGGGGCCTTTCATGGAGTTTGCGCTTCCTCTACACCTTCTTCTCCCCATTACCAGCCAGTTGCAGATAATGTAAGATCATCCTAATGGTTGGATGGAAACTGGCTCCTTAAATAATCATAGAGAGTAAAGTTGCATTTTATTCAGAGATAACCAATTTCTATCTTGTGATAAGGAAAAAAAATTTTTTNTTTTTTTTTAGTTCGAGTCATTATACATCACGTGACACATATGTCATATTGAAGCCTAGCATCAAGGATGATTCCTACATTTTTCCACAGAATTAGAGTCACTAAGGGTTCTNAATTTTTTTAGTTCGAGTCATTATACATCACGTGACACATGTCATATTGAAGCCTAGCATCAAGGATGATTCCTACATTTTTCCACAGAATTAGAGTCACTAAGGGTTCTAAAAGGAAGATCAAATTTGAGAAGGTGGGGTGGTGAGCAAGGCAAGTATTATTATCTCCATATTGGGCTAACGGAACAGACATTTTGTTTCTCTGCACTCCAGAGTCTAATTTATATGGTGTAGAAAGTTGTTTGGATTTCTTAAGATCTGAGTATCTGACAAGTAGGTTTGTGTCTCAGAATCCTACAAATATGCACATAAAAAGGTTTATTTAGGCTGCAGCATGTTTAATTAAATTCACTTTTGTAAACTGTTAAATATTCCAATTAGAGTTGATATTTAATTAAAAAGAAAAATCTCTGAAATATATTCATCAGCAGATTGTGACAAGTGCTGCTTTATTCTCTGTATTCTAAATACTTCCTCTTCCTAGAGGCTAACCTGTCCCCCATGCATTGGTTAGGCTCCAATAACACATACTTTTAAAATGTATTCACTGGAATCCAACACTATACTTTAAAAAAAATTTTTTTATACTTTTAAAACATACTCACTCATTGGAATCTAACACTACAATATAATTCCAATGAATACAGTGATTTTGCCTTTATTCATACAGAACTCCAAGTTCATAGTACTTGGTATGCATTGGGTACAGAAAACAAATATTTAATGATTCAATGCATCAATAAAAGGTATTCATTAATTTTAATGAATCTATCTGAATTAAACAGCATTTAGCTACTATTTAGAATAGGGACGTTTTGGTCCTGTTGAAGTCTCTAATTCACACATTTTTAATTTTCTCTGAAGACCCCATCCTAAGTGTTCCTCATACCTCTCCACCTGTGGCACATTCTCTCGGTGTATGGATGTTACTATTCCTTGTAATGTATCTTTGTCAAAACTATACTTTGTTCTGCTCTCTTTTTCTCTTCTCTTTCATTTAAATTGGTATTTTACAGAAGGTACTTAAATATCCTGTAGTCATTTTTAACATCGAAAGGACAATTACTTCTATACTAATCAAAGTTCTTTCTTCTTCAAGGGTACTGACCATTCATGTTTCTATTTGCAAGACAATGCAACAATACAAAACTTAATGTTAAACAGAACTAAAATGAGTTATTCACAGTTACAGAACTCAAAATAGAATGTTACTTTTAGGATATGATTGAGAGGATAATCATGTAATCATGTTGCATCCATTAGCCATCTTTTAATAAAATTAGAAAATTTTCTACACACCTCTCTCTCTCTCTTATTGTATTCTGTCAACTCACCACTTAATAGGTGTAAAGTGGTTAAAATGGAAGCCGATATATTACTTTTTTAGTTCTGCTGGTTGTTTCCTTTAAAAATAACACATATATTCCCTCTAAATTAATTAATGAGAATGAATAGTTATATGGTGCTTTCTACTTTTACTTTTAATAGTCATTATCAAAGATAACTATGATGAAATTCAGTTATTGCTTCAACTATATCTTTAACAACATATCCCAAACTTTTGCAATTTTGTTACTGCTCTAAGTTATCAAGGTAGGGTGATAGAAGAAACTATTAGTCAGGGTATGCTAATTACCCTACAGAGCAAGCCACCTACCTCTGCATTGTTGGTAGCCAAGGGAAAGGATATCTAGATTCGGTAGTAGAGACACAATGAATTATCAACTACAGCTTTGACATCAGCTGCAGCCATGTGATCTGTATTAGTTTACTGGGGCCACCATAACAAAATATCACAGACTGAGTGGTTTAAGCAACAGAAATTTATTTTCTCACAGTTTGGAAGTGCAAGCTAAAAGTGCAAGGTGAAGGTGTCGGCATGTTGGTTTTTCCTGAAGCCTCTCTCCTTGGTTTGTAGATGGGAACCTTATCTCTCTGTCCTCACTATTTTTTTTTTTCCTCTGTTTGTATACATCCCTGGTGTTTCTTCCTTTTCATAGAAGGATACTAGTCATTTTGGATTAGGGCTCCACCTGAAGAATCTCATTTTACTTTAATAACATCTTTAAAGTGGTAGTGAATGTTGGGACTTCAACATATGACTTTGGGGGGACATAATTCAACCCATGACAAAGTACGTAACATGTCCAACTAATTTTGCCTTTTGATTAGTTCCTTCATGAAAAAGCCCAGCCAGAGTTCTGCAGGAAATGTTCTTAAAATTTATTATGCAAAGGAGTGAATCCAAAAAGCACAAGAGGTGAATTGTACTGGATACCTCGGTGTGCTGTCTAGAGAGAGAATTTTCCTCAGTTGAAAAATTTACCTAAGATCATTCCCTCTTGTGGTTCACAGACTAACCCAATGTCTGGTTCACATGGGGTTACAAAGACCTCTTTCTTTGCCTTAAAGTGAGACAAATATGAAGAAACATTCTAGATCCTGGAATCCCCTCATCTTTTTATTTTGACTGAAATTCTACTCCTCTATCTTCCCAGTACTATATTCTTCAATCTACGCAGGTGTATTTCCTGAGAATAATTCCTAAGAAAATTTGTTCACATTATTCCCTATCTCAGTATCTGTTCCTTGGGAACCCAAAATAAAATATTCATAATCTAGCAGCTTTTTATAGAGTTACTAGTTATCTATTTTTATTTATGTGGAAACCTGAAAAATGAAAGTAGAGGATATATTCTTAGATAAAAAAAAGTCATAAAAATGAAAACAGAAAAAGTATATATAGCAAAGCATTTAGCACAGGGTCTTATAATTAGTATCTGTTTAATAAGTAAAGTAGATTTTTCAAAGGAAACATCAAGACAAAGTGAGCAATGTAGATTCTGGTGCTCCTGTTATTTTCCTTATGGGCTCAATATTACTAATAAAATGGGTAACAATATATACCACAATAGTTATTCTCCTTTTATATGCAAATGAGTCGACTCTGGTTCAGACTCAAGCTAGCTTTATTAGAAAAGGAAAATATAATAGACAACAAAGATGTCAGTTGCTGTTCTCAAAGGAGGAAATGAACAAATAAAACTCAGTTAAAAAGGCATAAAGGTATCCAGGAGACATCAGCAGCAGGAATGAATATGCAGGCCTCTGTTTAGATTATACACATTATGTAACATCAATGATTCCCAGATTCCATCTCCATTAGCTTGCATTCCACATCCTAAGATGAAAGAATCTAATTGTCCCAACTTAGAGCAATCACCCATATCCAAGGTGATAACCTTAAGCTGATGTCATGGTCACTGGGTATTCATTTTCATATTTTAGGTCCACTGTCAGAGGTGATAGCTACATTAAGATATCAAAATATAATAACTTTAGAATGAATTTCACTATGATTTTAGTACTTGTTTGATGAGAGACCCCTTTTTAAAAAAACTTGATTATAATTCATAAGCATTTCCTAATTAAAATGCATAAAATCATTTCTGTGTACTATGTATGTAGGAAGTTTTCATATCAACATCACTGAGATTAAAAAAAACTAAAGAACAGAAATCAAGCTACCTATACAAATAGGTCAATCAACTGATAATAAAGTTAAAATTGGACTACAAAGGGATCATTGTTAACTTTTCATTATATATGCCCCACAAAGGAGTTGGCCTCAAAAAAAAGTACATGAAACCAGTTATGACCTAACACTTAAGTCCACAATAAAGCTGAGCTGAAAAGATAAGGCAATAGCCACGTCAGTATCACATTATTCTGTCATGGCACCCCAGCCCCTGATCACAGCATGGGAAGGGCAGGTATTTCCATGATTGTACAGATTAGGAACTTCATAGCCCAATAGTTGTGGTTTTGCCCTTGCAGTCTGCCCTGAAATACTGCTACAACTCTAAGCAGTGCCTTAAGATGCAATGAGCAAGGGAACCATCATACATGTCATTACTCTTTCATTTGTTATTTTTCTTCAGTATTTGCCAATCTCCTAGGTCCAGTAAGCATGTTCTTTAGTAATGGTCTCATCATTTTGCGTAACAGATGCCTTAGTATCTGTTAGGTCTGGGATGTGAAGAAAACTTCTAAATTCTAGGCGATGGTTTTCCAAAGAAGTAGAGAAAAAGGACAGGAATAGATAATTAACAAATATACAGAATACAATAAAAAATGCAAATCAAAATAAAACTAAATTTTGCCCATCCAGATTTTTAAAAAAAGAGTCTCAAAAAATCATGATTCCCCAAATTTTCTTAGTCATAATTAAATTATTAACAATTTTAATTATTAATAATTAAATTGTTAACAAAGGACAGAGGACAAAATCATCAACAATTTGGGCAAAGAATTAGACAAAATTTAGCAAACACTTTATTTATTAATTTACTTTAATACAGTGGTGGCATTTGAAGGAATATGTCAAACTGAAATTGCATTGAAAAGTATAATATTCATTTAAAGTTAATTTTTTGTGTGTTCTTTAGGGCAGTGTTATTGGAAACAAGCTAAAATTTTAGCAAGAGTGTTGTAAGAAAACTATGGAAATTTCACTTAATAAAACAGTATGCATGTGTTAGAAATGTTATTGTATATACAACTATACAATCTTTGGGTATCACCTGAAATATAATAACATATGAAAAATCAGGACACTGATTATTAGTGCAGTAGGATATTAGAGTAGAAACAGACCAGAAGGAACTGCTCTATTTTGATTTTGAATAATGGGATTATGGTTGAATTTGAAAACGAACTTCTTTGATCTACTTTATATGTTAAATTTCATTTAATAGTTTTATAATCACATTTGTTACATTTAATTTGGAATGCATGTTTAAAAGTAAAATAGGTGACTCTGTTTATTCCACCTAAATGCACTCATATTGTAGAAGCGAAATATTACCTTTACACTCTTAGAGTTTTTTGGGTAAGATTGAGAAGTAAGCTCATGTAAGATAGAGCAATGGGAGAAAGTATGTAAGTATATAAGCTTAACCTGCCATGGGAGCCCTCAATAAAGGATGTACACTCAAATAGATGATGAAATCCATATGCTTTTACAGTAGGTTAAAGAAAAAGAGGCAACTGTGGAAAAGTAAGGAAACAATGTGAGAAGGCAAAGGAAGATAGGAATTATTTTAACAAGTCTATTTATATAGACTTCTCTATGTCTCCACCTTGTATCCTTGATGAAGAGAATGTTAACTTCCCTCCTGGTAGAGGAAGGACATCTTTCATAGAAGAATTTTATCTCCTGCTTTGAGAAATATGGACAGTCAGAGTACCTAATCTGCATATGCTGTTTCTGAAGTGCCCTTAACTCAAGATATTCAATACACCAAAGTGGCATATTTTGGGATGATATGCTTTGAACTCCTTCAATATATTTGGAGCTAAAAACCAACTATGTGTTGAATTAGAGAAATGGTCAAGTTGTTAGAATGCAGACACTGAATCAAGACAGTTTAGGCAAAAGTTTTCTCTTCATGGATATGCTGCATTCCTTGGAGGACTGGTGCCTGGAATCATTGTCAGCAAGGATATGGGGTGGAAGGAGCTTGCCTTTGGTGCTCTCCAAGTTTCCTTTAGGTCATGCTATGATGTTTTGTCAGACACTGTGCTTTCTCTCCTCCCTAAGTACCCCACTTTAGGTGATTAGCTACTAATCTCTATTGAGGTATTACATGATGTCTGCCTAAGGGGATATTGCATTTTTTATTTGAATAAAGGGTGTCTCAAAGTATCCATCTTAAGAAATAAATATGTAGTTAGGTAGTTCAGGTGTCAAAGAAGGTTATTAGAGTAGATTTATTTCATGACTCTCCCTGAACTCCTGAAAACACATTTATTCAAAGATACCTCTTTTCTTAAGGGTAAGATTGTAATTCTCCTTACTTTGTTGCTTAGGGCTGAAGTAGATGTAAAAGACTTTACATTTTAGGGAGTAAAAGCAAGCAGAAATGTTAAGCAAAATATTAAGTGAAAAATCCTATCCCATTAATCTACTTGTTTGGAGACAGATTTTAAAACCTCATCATAAGTACAGATAGAAATAAACATCAGAAAACAAAAAGAAACATCTCTATGCCTAAGGGATTTCTCCCTCAAGTGTTGCTCTAGACTTCTATGTTGGGCATGTGGGAGAAAAACTAAGCATTCAGATTTAAGTCACTCTTTAATCAGTCACCAACACTTGGAAGAATTGCATTTCTTTGAGGTTGAAATAAATCTATGCTTTCAGATACATGCATTCTAGAAATCTTTTGAAACCATATCTCATGGGGTGAAAGAGAAGACAATTAAAATCTGATGAGGAAGAAGGCAGAATTTTGTAGGGAAAATGCTAGAGAGAATTTTCTGACTGGGGGCACCTTTGTATCATATACATTTTTACAACGATGCCATCTGTGGCTGCCTAACAAAGAAATGAGTTTGAAGAAATTAATTTTGCAAGAAGAATTCAAATATACCCTATAAACTGGAAGCATCTCATAAACTCACTGGTGTTGACAGCCTGAGAGTCATGATGGAATTAACAAATCTTACACAATTTGGAAAAATCTCCTGATATCATCATATACCACTGATCTTAGCATTCTATTTCAATAATATAAAGAGCCAAAGATGTATTTTATATTTTCCTCCTTTAAAACATATGTCCTCAGGGAGAGTATAGATTATACGTCTAACATTTGCTGTGAATAATTAGGTCCCTTGGTTGTAAGTCTATCTCTTCTAAAATTGAGGAAGAGGAATTCTTAAAAGCCTACTAACTAGGAATTACATTAAATATTTGTGGTCTAACTCAGGAGCAAAGTAGAAATAGTCCAACCTAAAATTCGTAATGTCTTTATGATTGAGTAACATTTTACACATGAGTGTGGTTGAGATGCCCCGTTCTGAGATGGTTCCTGGTTCCTCCACTGACCCTATTTGGGAACATTGATGACAGAAGAAGATAAATATTTGCTAGCTAATACACAGTGTAAGTAAAGAAACAGAGGCATTTTAATCAAGATTTTCTTGGTCATTAACAAGAGAAGAATATGCAGCCAGCTTAAGCTAAAAGGAAGTTGTGTTCTATGGAGAAGATTATGCCTTAAAGTAGTAGAATGAAGCAGGGCCACACTGGGAACTCAAGCCAGGAAGCAGCTGCAGACAGCAATCACTGTCATCATTTCCTCATGTCATTCTCTCTCTGTCTCTCCCTGCCTCTGTCTCTCTTTCTCTCCTTTTTTTCATCTCTCACTTCTACTTCTGTCTGAGTGTCTGATTCATCCTTTAATTTCTGCTTATTGAATTTCTGTTCTGGTTTTTATTCACTCGCATGTCCAAACTTGGAGTCACTCACTTTACCATTTGCTGATCATTCAGAAAAAAAAATGGAGATGAATAAATTCCCAGTCCATTTCTAAGAGGTAGAATTTTATTGGCCCAATTTGAGAGTAATCAACTATTACCTAAATTGTGTTCTGGACCACTTCAAAGATGATGGAAAACATCTCAGATAATGGGGATCATCATGTTCCTGGCAGATATTTTGAAAAGGGTCTGCTTCAGATGAAAAGAGCCCAGAGATGACAACAACATGATCCAACAGAGGGCTGTCAGTAATTCATTGTGAGATGTAAGGCTGATCGTGCTGTCACATATCTCATCCCATTGAGAACCAGTAGTATTCAGACTAAGCTGACAGCCAACTGAAGTTCTTTCCCTTCTTTTATTTTCCTCATGTATTTCTTCTGACTTTGGGCATATCCTTCACAAATTTGTGACATCACTGAAGAAGACAGCCTCCAAATAGAAGAGAATTACTCTTTATTCAAGGACATAAAGAAGAGAGTTATTCACATTTGCTGGAAATTCCAAAAGAGTTGTCAAGTTTCACTAACTATTTGAGGATCTATGGAAAGTAATATTTCTATAAAATTAAGGAATATATGAATCCCCTTCCCTTGTTGCTGTGAAGGTTAACTCATTAATCTGATTCAATGACTCCAATGACTAGAGTATTGAAAAATATTGGCTTTTACTTAAAGTTATAAAGAATATTGAACTCTGTTACATAATATGGACCAGTCAATCCAAAATGTATGATTTTGAGAAAGAAAGATGTTTCCAGAAGCATTCAAAACAGTTGTTAAAGTAGGATATATGAAGAATTAAATAAGTGAAATAAGGAAGAAAGATAAGAAATACCAATATGGGAGAAATGTAATGTGATCTGTACAATTTATTGAAAAAAGCACATTGTTTGAGAGTGGCTTCAAAATGGCAGCTGGAAGAATCCATAAAGGACAGTAATATATTAAGTACCAGAAATAAAAAACAAAGTAAATAAAACTAGTTGCTCCATTGCATAAACTTAGATCTATTATTCCATAGTCATTAAATCAATAAACATCTGTGGTATATTATGGATGGAGATTCACATAGAATAAAATATAAAAGACTAATACTAAAAAATATTTTGATGAGAACTTTCAGATTTAGCTCCAAAATGCCCAGAGGTTAGAAGTTGTCACTCCTGTGTTTATAACAAGAAAAAACTGGACAGACTGAAAGTCAGTTATTTTTCTTGGTCCCATAAAAGAACTAAGGTTGCAAGGAAAACCATCAACCCAAAAGAAAACTATCACTCAAGAATCTAAAGAGAAAGGCACATCCATAGGGACACAACTGACATCTGTTTTACCTGGAACAGAAGCCATAGAAGCATAATCTAGTAGGAACATTTAGGTTGTAATTTTGATGAATTATTGGGAGATAAGTGAGTCTTAGCATGAGAGCAAGACAGTCCTTGGGGGTTGCAGTGTTAGGAAGCCCATTAAACTTTCGTAGTCTAGTATAGTCAAATAAATAAGAATAGGCTGAAGCTACAAAAAAGGGGGGTAAGACTAACACCCCAAAAAGTACTTAGGAAAATCCAAAGTCAGAAGGGAGACAAGACAAGGACAATAAAAAAATTTGAAGATTCTCACACTTAGATCTACATAAAACACTAAACACAGTCCAACTCTATCCAGTTCACATAAATCTCCACACTGAAATTTTATCTGTGTAAATTCCTAGAACCCTATCCAGTATATTCAGTTTCAACAAAAACAATAAATCATAAGGCATGCAAAAAAGCAATTATTAGTCTGAAAAGGCAACAAAGGTATCAGAACCAGATTAAAACATAAACAGATGATGGAATTGTCAGCTAGGGAATTTTAGAACTCTATAATTAATATGTTAAGAGCTTTATGGGAAAAGAGCACACAAAAATAAATGGACAATATAAGTGGAGAAATAAAAACTCCATAAAAACAATAAAAATGCCAGAAATAGGGGCACCTGGATGGCTCAATTAAGCATCTGCCTTTGCCTCAGGTCATTATCCTTGAGTCCTGGGATTGAGCCTCACATCAGGCTCTCTACTCAGTGGGTAGTTTGTTTCTCCCTCTGATCCTCCGTCCTCTCGTTCTCTCTCTCTCCCAAATAAATAAATAAAATCTTCAAAAAAGTCTGGAAATGCAAAAACATTATAACAAATACAAATGCCTTTCATGGGCTCAATAATGAACTTGTTGTAGCTGAGGGAAGAATCAGTGAGCTTAAAGATAATCAATAGAGATTTCCTAAACTGGAATAAAAATAGAAAAAAAAAAGAATTAAAACAAAATAAATAAAATATCAATTGCAAAAAATATAACATGGAGATTTGGTATAACAAGAAAAATAGACAGATGGACTAGAAAAAATATTTGAAGTAATAATGATAAAGAATTTTCCAAAATCAATCACAGGCATCCACTACAAATCCAGAAACCTCACAGAACACCAACCACCAAAAGCACAGAAAAAGAATAGAAAAAAATGTACATATCTAAGATTATTTAATTCAAACTATAGAAAAGCAATAGAAAAGAAAAAGTTCTTAAAAGCAAAAGAAAATTTTAAAAACCTTGTCAGAAGAAGATAAGGATACCAATTACAAAATACATTTCAACAGAAATCATGTATACAAGAAAAGAGTAGAATAAAAGTTTAATAAGAAAAAAAAAACTCCTACCAACCTAGATTTTGACATCAAAAAATATATTCAGATAGGTAGTGATAGATGATAGGTAGATGATAGATGATGACAAATGATGACAGATAGATAGATGATAGATAGATGATGATAGATAGATGATAGATTGATAGATATAGATGATAGATAGATAGATAGATGATAGATAGATAGATGATTGATAGATGATGATAGATAGATAGATGATAGATATAGATAGATTGATAGATGATAGATGATTGATGATAGATAGATAGCTAGATAGATAATAGATAGATGATAGATTTTTGCAAAGTAAAGGATAAATAAAGATTTTATCATGCAAACAAAACTGAGGGAATTCATCATGGTCAGACATGCTCTGAAAAAAATGTGAAAAGAACTTCAGGCAGAAGAACAATTACATATATATAATCATGTCAAAATTATGTGTGTATACGTACACACACACATATATATGTCAAAAACTTGGATGTACATAAACAAAAGGAAATCATTAGAAAGGAATGAAACTAAATTTAAAGAATTAGATAGGTTAAAAGTAGAGGTAGAAAATGATAAGCCATGCTAACATTTAATCAAAAGAAAGCTGAAGTAGCTGTATTAATTTCAGACAAAGTTTAACTCAGATCCAGACAAATTATGAGGGATAAATATGAGCATCGCATAATATAAAGGGACTATTATCCAATAAAACAAAAATAAAAGGAAAATAAAAAGAAAAAATACCAAAAAAAACCCACCAAAAAAAAATAGCAATCCTAAATGTGTAAAAGAGAATGTCAAAACACAAGAGGCAGTAACTGATTAAAACTGATAGAACTAATAGGGAAAACTAATATTATAATCAGACACTTGAACATACTTCTTTCAGGTAGAAAAAAGCAGGTAGAAAATCAGTATGAATATAGATGATGTAAATAGCACTATTAATCAACTTAAATTTGACGTTTACAACTACAACAACATCCAACACGTCCACCAATGGTATAATATACACTCTTCTCAAGCTCAAATAGAATATTCACAAAGATTCATTGTGGGCCATAAAACCCATTTAACACATATAAAGAAAATAGAAATCATACAAAGTACTTTTTCAGATCAAAATGGAATTAAACACTATATGAATAGCAAAAAAATCACCAAATATCTGGAAATGAAACAACATACCATTAAATAATCTGGGGTCAAAGAAGTTTAAAGAGGATTTAAAAAATATTTTGATACTAATAAAAATGAAAATAATGAATCGACATTTTGGAGATGCAGCAAAAGCAGTCATGTGAGGAAAGCATATAGCATTAAATTCCTATGTTTTTATATAAAATTGAGAACATAAGATTCTCCCTAGGTATCTAGAGAGAGAAGACAATTTAAGTCAAAATTAAGTAGAAGAAAATAAATAATAGAAATTAGAGCAGAATTCAATGAGATTAAAAACAGGAAAATATGGAAAAGTAATGAAAACAAAACATTTGAGATTAATGAAATTAATAAACTTTCAAATTAGTCATGAAAAAAGAGAGAAGACACAAATTAGCAAAATTATAAATGAAAACGACATCATCACTATTGAGTCCATAAACAAAAAAGAAAAGAAAAGAATATTACCAAAAACAGATATACATCTAATTATAGCAATAATAACAGTAAATGTTAATGGGTTAAACTGTCCAACTTATCAGGTTGAATTTGTAAAAGGTTGTAATATATGCTGTTTACAGGAGACTCGCTTTATTTTTTTAAGATTTATTTATTTATTTGGGAAAGATAGACTAGACTCACCGCTGAGCCCAGAGCCCAAGGTGAGCTCAGGACCCATGAGATCATGACTTGAGCCAAGACTGAGAGTCACTCAACTGGCTAAGCCACACAGACACTCACAGGAGATTTACTTTAGATCAAAGATTGAGAGATATTGAAAGCAAAATGACAGAAAAATACAGTATAAAAAGATCAACACAAGAAACCTGGAGAAGCTAGAATAATATTACACAAAGTAGACTTCAGTACAAGAAAATAGTAATAGAGAAAGATAGGGACATTGTATAATGGCAAAAGGATCAACCCTGTAGGAAGCTACAATTATGTTCATATATAAATCTAATAATAGAGTTCCAATATACGTGAAGCAAATACTGATAGACATAAGGAAGAAAATAGACAAAACAGTAATAGTTAGAGACTTTAATATCTCACTTTCAAAATGGATAGAACAAGTAGACAGAAGATCAAGGAGCAAATGGAAGTCTTGAATAACACCATAACACTATAAGCTAAATAGATCTAACAAGTGCAGAGAGAACACGTCATCTAACAAAAACATATGTATTCTTCTCAAGTGCACATGAAACATTCTTAAGGAAAGATGATATGCCAGGCTATAGATAAATCTCAATGAATTAATAAGATAAAAATAATGTAAGTATGTTCTCTGAACACAGTGAAATAGATCTTGAAGTCAACAGTAAGAAAAAATCTGAGAAAATCACAAATATAAGGAAATTAAGCAACACATCATTAATAATAAATAAGTCAAGGAAAAATTCAAAAAGGAAATTATAAAATATTTTAAGATGACTGAAAATGAAGACACAATATGGTACAACTTAAGAGAAGGGAATATTAAATTTCCTAGAAGCAACATACACCACACACTCAGATCTTAATTTCTGCTGTCAATCTCCAATAAAAGAAACAAGAGCTCCTTGGGAAAATGGCTGATTCTAGTGTTGAGACAGCAAATGTACAAACCTGGCATGCAAGAAAGTAAACAAGTATTTTATTTTTTAAGTATTTTTAACAAAACAAAACATAAGAAAACAATAGTGAGGTATGCCAAAAATACGTAAAAACCACCAAAAGAGCTTCCAGTGGCCAAATCTTAGCCAGTTTGAGCAACAAAATAAACAAACCAAATTATAAAATAAATATCCATGAATCTGGATATGTAAATATTGAATACATAAATAAAAGAGGTACAGATATACAAGGCTTCCCTGAAGGAGAATTTCAAATAATTTATGTAAATATCTGGTTCTCAAGGTAAAACATAATTCCTCACTCCTTAAGTGGTTTATAAACCACATGAATTATTCTTAAATATTTTTATACACTATCTCTCTTTTTTTTAATTTATTTTTGCTCATTTTCAGTCATTGTCTTGATCTTGTTGATTTGTTACAGCTGTTGTTATTCACTATCTATATTATTTGATCCATTCAACTTCTTGGGGCATTTATTTTCTTGTACTAATTTTATTTCAGCTTTTTTGTTTTGTTTTGTTTTGTGTATAGTGTCTTTCAATATTATTTTATTAAATCTATCAATCTTAAAGATATGATGGGTAGACACGATTACAGGTTTTGTTTTCAGTTTAAATATCAGTGACATGCCTAAAGCCCTTCAGTGATTTAGACAGTCAGTCCAGTTTCTACTTTTTAATTCCCAGCATTATAGCATGAATCTTCTTTCTACTCTTTCTAGACTACAAGTGTATGTATTTTGACCATTTAAAATTTCTTATTCCCATTAGTCTTCCTATCCCTGCTAATCAACATTATAAACACAATACAGAATAACCGTAGTGCTCAATATTCCTAATTCAATATAATATTTTATTTTATATCTCCTTTTCTATATTTCTGAATAAAAATACTTTTCTTCTGAATTTTTATTTTAGTATTCCATGCTAGATAAAACAAATAAATATATTGTAATTAAATTTATTATTATACTGCCAATAAAATGTATGCAGGTAGCTATCAAATGGTTCTTGATATGTAGCCCATACATCTGAATTACTCCTTTTAAATGGAAGAAACCAAATAATAAAATCAAAATATTATCTCTTTTGAAAACAGAAATGCTTTACTTTTTTTTAAATCATCTCTAAAAAGCTTCATGAAAGTGGGAGAAATACACATCTTTAGGTTTGGAAAATACATCAAAATGTGGTCAGGTAATTGGAATGTGTGTTAATTCAAGATAAGAATAAAGAAACTGGTAAATTTTTAAAAAGTGATGATATTTTCCTAGAAAATTAAATATCTAGTCAGTCCTCACACAGGGCAACAGGACTATGAATATGAAGCTATTTGATCCTCTGAGAGCAGGGTTAGAATGCATGTCAAATGTCTAGAGGAAAAAGTGATTACTTCTTAAATTACTTTTTACTAAATTCATGAGAAATAAACTTCAAATATATACGTCAAAGGGACTTCTAGTACAGTCGAGATGAAATAGACTGATCTGTTCCTGCTTCTCCCCAATTATAAACCCAAGAAATAATGGAAGAGACTATTAAAAAGGCAATATGGAAGGTGAAAAAAAAAGGCCCTTCAACCAAAGGAAAAACAGTGTTCATATGTCTTACAACATCTATATCCAAGAGAAAAAGGTGACCCAGGCCTGGGGTCTGGTGGCTCCCAGCTGAGCATCCAAGGCAACCCAGATAGAATTATTCTTACTCCACTTTGAATAGGAATGCAAAACCAAGGGTGATGTATTGGATACCACACTAACAATAACTGAAGATAAGTGGAAAATGCTATCTTTCACTGACAAGCCTGAAACTCTCTCCCTACGCCTAGGGAAACTGCAGTTGGGGAAAATAGGCAAAGGGGATGTCACTACAACAAGCACCCAGCCCAGGGAGTCTTTGTCATAGCAGGTGTAAAATAACTCTGCCCCACAAAGAGATACCAGGGAGCCAGGTGGCTCCAAGAATGAAGATTTCACCATCACAAAACTAAACAAGACAAAACAACAGCAACAACAACAACAAAAACTACCTATTAAGCTCTCCTTGGCAAATTAGGGCCAGAAACTCCCTTTTCCCATTAGAGGACATGCCAGGCAGTGTCTCTGCAAGCAAATCAGTAGAAACCAGTAGGAGCACTAGTAGCATAAGATAAATTAAGCACACCAAATGGCATGAAAAATTCTCTGAAAATTAAAATCTCAAAAGAAACAGCCCACAAAAAAGTCAAAACTTGTGTTCTAATAACCGTAAACAGAGTGATTGCTTCCTAAAATAAACTATTTAAATGGGGCCTGGAACTTTCTAATATAAAAACCAAAATGCCCAGCATAAAATGGACAAATATCCATCATACAAAGAACCTGAAAATAGCAACCTGCATATTAAAAGACATAAAAAAGCAAGTAAAAAAACAAGATGAATTAGATGTTTGGATCTTTTAACAAGGATTTTAAGAAACAATAATTTTTTTAAAAAGAGTCAAAAGACAATTACAAATTTTTTTGAAACAAATGAAAAACAAGAAAATCTCAGTAAAACATGAAAGTTATTAAAAAAGAATTCAGGCGTGCCTGGGTATCTCAGTCAATTAAGTGTCCAACTCATGGCTTCAGGTCAGGTAATGATCTCAGGGTCATGAGGTTGAGCCCTGTGTCAGGTTCTGCACTCAGTGTTCGGAAGTCTGCTTGATGGTTCTCTCCCTCTGCCCCTTCCTCCACTCGTGCGTGCACACACATTCTCTTTCTCTTTTTGCTCTCATTCTTTCTAAAATAAATAAATAAAATCTTAAAAAAAGAACTCAATGGAAACTATAACATTGAAAAATAAAATAAAAAACTTAAAAAAAAAAAGTCAGATGTGCTCCACAGTAGAGTGGCAATAACAGAAGATAGAAACAGTGAACTTAAGGATGGGTCAAAAGAATTTACCCAATTTGAACAACAGAAGAAAAATAAACTTAAAATAAAAATCAACAGAGTGTTAGGGACCTGTGTTATAAGTAGAAAATATTCAAAATTCATATGATTGGTGTCTCATAAGAGGAGGAAGAATTTAGTTGGATTAAAAAGGTGTTTGTAGAAATAGAAATAGAAACTCACTCTATTCTGTCAAAAATCACAAAATCACAGATTCAACAAACTGAGCAATGTCAAATAAAATAGAAACAAGTAAGTCTATGCCAAAGCATATCAAAATTAAAATTCTGAAAACTATACACAAAAAAGAAGTCACAAAATTAGCCAGAGATAAATAATGTATGACTTGCTGAGGAATATCAATTTAATTTATTACATTTTTCTCCTCTGAAACCATGAAGGTCAGAAGGAAGTGGCATAATACCTTTTACCTACTGAAAATTAAAAAAAAATGACAAACACATTAAGTACATCTGACAAAATATTCCTTCAGGAAGGAAGAAGAAATAAAGACAGTGCTGGGTAAAGTATAACTAAAATAATGTGTCACTAAAAGAGAATTACTAAAAAAAGTTCTTCAAAAACATAGGAAATGATAAAAGAAGAAATACTGGAGCAACAGCAAAGAAGAAAGAACAGGAAACCGAAACATGGGGAGTCATATTAAACAATCCTCCTAGTGAGTTTGGTAAATAATTTGTGATGACTGACACACAATTTATAAAATAATCTGATATTCAACACAATGATATTTAAAACTGTGAAGTGTAAACAGATCCAAAGAGAAGAAAAATGTTCACAATGTAATTAAAGTGGACTGTGATGACACACAGGTATATGGTATGACTGAGAACAACATCTATAAGGAATTAAAAAATTGACACATTCATATATGGTATAAATAAGTCAAGATAAAATCCTAAAGAAAATATGCAAGTAATCAATAAAAAGATTTTTAAAAAGAGATAAATAAGGAAGAACAGAAAGTTAAGAGTCGATAAAATTCTTAAGAATTTCAATAATTACCTTAAATTTAAATGGTCTAAATATAGCATTTAAAAGGTAGAGACTGGCAGAGTAAATTTTAAAAATAGTCTCAAATATATGTTGCTTACAAGAAACCCACTTCAAATTCAACAAAATAGGTAGATTGAAGGTAAAAGGATGAGAAAAGTTATATTGTGTGAAAATTAATTTTCAAAAATTTAGGATGTCTATGTTAATATCTGATGAAGTAAAAATTGCAATAACAAATTTCTAGACCCAAAGAACAATAATATATAATGAGAAAAATAGTATTGTATCTGAAGATATAATGATCCTAAATGTGTATGATCCAAAAAACAGCCTAAAAATACAGTAACAGGAAAAAAAAGTAATGGTAAAAGAGAGGGGCGCCTGTGTGGCTCAGTCAGTTGAGCGTCTCACTCTTGATTTTGGTACAAGTCATTATCCCAGGATCATGAAAATGAGACGTGTGTTGGGCTTTGAGCTGGGCATGTAGCATGCTTAAGACTCTCTCCCATTCCCTCTGCCCCTCCACCCCCACATGCACTCTCTCTCTCTCTCTCAAACTAAATAAGTAAATCTTTTTTAAAAAGTGAAGAAGAAATAAGAAACTACACAATTATAGTTGGAGACATCAATATCTTCTTGATAAAATTATTAGACAGATAGAAAGACTGTAGAAGATCTGAACAACCAAATCAAACAATAGTATCTAATTGACATATATCATACACTCCCTGGAATAATAGTATAATACATAATTTTCTAGCACACGTGGAATAGTCATCAAGGTAAACCATATTCAGGGACATAAAATGAACCTCAACATGTTTAAAATATGGAAATAATGAAGAGTAAATTCTTTGATCATAATGGAATCAAAGTAAGAATAAATGACAAAAACAAGAAAATTTCTAAATACTCAGAAATTGAATAACATACATTAAAATTCTTGATTCAAACACTTAATCTGTAGGGAAAAAAGACATAATAATTAGAACTGAATGAGATGAAAATACAGGTTCAAGATGGTGATGTAGGAAGATCCTGAACCCACCTCCTTGAAAGGAGTTTACAGCTACATGTGGAAAAATTTTCCTCTGAGAAAAAACTAAAGCCTGGCTGAGTAATGATCACACATTAGGCAAATGAGAAGAAAACCTCAGTGAAGCAGGTAGGAGAGACTAGGACACAAACTCACCATAAACCCCAACCCTGGAGCAGTAACCCACAACCAGGAGGAAGCTCAAGTCCCAGAACTTTTCAGTGAGGGGTGATGGGTTTGAATCTCACATTGTACAACCCAACTTTTAAGACCTGCACCTAATCCTCTAATTTTGAAAACCAACAAGGCTCCCAAAATATCTAATTTTGATAACGAACAAGGCTTATGTCCCAAGACCCACAAGACTGTAGCAATCTGAAAAATGGATCTTAGGAAGCTCATGCACTCAGACTCACTTGCCCCAGGACCCAACTCATAGGCAGTTGGTCACACCCAGACTGAAAGTGAAGGGCACTCACCTGCTTATATTAAGGCATCATCTTGTGGGGCAGGCATCTAATTTAACACACAAATCAAGGAGCCTATTGAAACACTCTCTAAGGATGGAGACTGGCAGTTACCATCTTTGTGCTCACCCTTTGCTGTCTTCCAGAGTACCAGTATCTCCTGGAAGGGAGCTTTCACACACATCTGGTGCCCTGATTTTTGTGGCTGCTTCCCAGGGAATGTTTCTTAATTGTCTGGTTCTGGAGACAAGGGAAGCTTGTGTTCCAGGTTCAATGGGAACAAGTATCACTGAGTCACCCAGAAAGGGGATTACATCCTTGCTTCAAGCCCAACTTTGTGGCTGCTGCCAGAGGACATCACCTAAGTCTGGTGGCCAGCTTACAGCTGTTTGTCACACAGGATTGTAATGAACAGAGAGTTTCTAAACAGTTACCCCTCCCAGAGCACAGCAAGGAGCAACAAACTCAGGATCTTGGTCATTCTATGAAGGAGACCTACTAACTAATTACCATGCTTGCAACCTAAGGGGTAGGTTTCTAATTAAACTTGCACCTAAGGATTAACTAATCTTTACCAGAGACCTGAAAAGGCTGGCACTATTTTTTTATGCTCTCCCACTGCAGTGTACCTGATGGCAGTGTGCCCCAGTAGGGAGGTTTGCAAGCATCTGGTGCCCTACTTTTTTAATCTAGTGTCTCAGGTTTTGTAGTTATAACCCAGCAGATGCCTTGTGATCTGGTGGCCAGGGGGATTTGTATTCCTGGGTTCCAGGGATTACGGTGATCACTCCCAGAGTGCTACACAGAAAGCAGACTAGAGTATACAACCCAATTTGTGTGAAGGAAGTCTCTTCACTTGTCTTGGAGCTTAGGCTAGGGAGCAAGTTTTAGGTTTGGCACACATTTAGTGGCCTATAGAGCAGCTCTCCAGAAATGTAGGGTGTGGATGCCATCTTGCCACTTCACTCTGCCTTTCTTCAGCTCACTGCTATCTCTCAGAAAATAACTTATATATATATATCTGTAGCCCTGATTTCTGCAGTTGTTTCCAAGGGAGATGTTCAGATCACCTGGATCTTGTGGCCAGTGGAGATTACATTTGCAGTTCCACAGGACTGTATATATTTGCATATTCTAGCTCCTGACTGAAGGTCTGACTTCCAATCAACCTAAATATTGGTGCTGAGATCCTCCCCTTTAAACCACTGATGGATCTTGGCACATAATTAACTACTGAGAGCTATTAAAAATATAATAGCCTGCTTAGAGAAGCACAAACTTGTGAAAGACAGGAGCTAGGGAAGGGTTGAATGGCAATTGTCACTCACAGGAGGCCACTCTTTCAAGACTAAGAAAGGTAGTTGTTTCATCTTCATCTAGTTGGTATAGAAACCAAAATAATCAAACAAAATGAAAAAAAAATCAGAAGACTGTTCCAAATGAAAGAACAGAATAAAACTTCAGAAAACAAAACAAAACAAAAAACCTTAATGAAAGAGATAAGCAGGGGCGCCTGGGTGGCACAGCGGTTGAGCATCTGCCTTTGGCTCAGGGTGTGATCCCAGCGTTGTGGGATCGAGCCCCACATCAGGCTTTTCCACATAAGCGTGATTCTTCCTCTCCCACTCCCCCTGCTTGTGTTCCCTCTCTTGCTGGCTGTCTCTATCTCTGTCGAATAAATAAAAAATAAACTTAAAAAAAAAAGGAAGAGATAAGCAATTTACCTGAAAACAATTTCAATGTCATTGTCATGAAGATGTTCATTGAACTGGGAAGAAGAATGAGCAAATACAGCAAGAACTTCAACAAAGGGATGGGAAATATAAGAAAATACAAAACTGAAATCACAGAGCTAAAAGAAAAATACTTGAACTAAAATATATACTAGAGGAATTCAACAGCCAATGGGTGAAGCAGAAAAAAAGGATCAATGAACTCAAAGAAAAGGCAGTGGAATTTAATCACAGCAGTAAATAAAAAAGAAAAAGAAAGAATGAATGTATGAAGAAAGAGGATAGTGTAAGTAACTTATGATATAATAGCAAATAGACTAACATTCATATTATGGGGCTCTCCAGAGGAGAAGAAAGAGTGAAAGCAGTAGACAACTTCATTGGTGAAATAATGGCTGAAATCTTCCCTAATCTGGAAAAGGAAACAGACATCCAATTCCAGAAAGCCCAGAAGTTTCCAAAGAAGATGAAACCAAAAAGACAGCCCAAATTACATTATAATTAAAATGCAAAAGTGAAATGTGAGAAAATATTAAAAGAAGCAAGAGAAAACAACTTTTTCATACAAAAGAATCCCATAAGAGTATGAACAGATTTTTCAGCAGAAACGTGCAGGCCAGAAGAGAATGGTACAATATATTCAAAGAGCCAAAAGAAAAAAATCTAACCAAGAGTACTCTACCCAGCAAAGTTATCATTCAGATATTGAAGGAGTAATAGAGTTTTCCAGACATGCAAAAACTAAAGGAGTACATAACCACTAAGCTGGCCTTACATGAAATATAAACGGACTTCTTTAAGCTGAAATAAAAAGACCAAGAAAATATATGAAAAAATAAATCTCACTAAAACTGTAAATATATACAGCAGGTAGTGTATTAATCACTTACAAATCTAGTATAATGTTAAGACAAAAGTAGTAAAAATAAATATGATTATAATAATTAAGAGATACACAAGATGAAAGGATGCTGTCAAAAATTAAAATATGGGGTGATTAAAAATATTGAACTTTGGGTTGTGACCAAACTCAAGATGTGATAAGCTTAAATTAGCCTGTTATAGATATAAGTTGTTATATGTAAGCCATATGGTAACCACAAAGCAAAAGCTTATTATAAATATACAAAAAATGAAGAGAAAGCAATATAAGCATAGTACTAAAGAAAGTCACCAAACCACAAAGAAAGGAAGCAAAAGAAGAGAAAAGAATGATGGGGAATTCCAAAAGCAGCTGGAAAACAATTAGCAAAGTGGCAATAAGTACATATTTATTAATAATTACTTTAAGTGTAAAAGGACAAAATTCTCCAATCAAAAAAAAAAAAAATCAAGAGGTTAAGTAGATCGAAAAACTAAGACCCATCTATATGCTGCCTACAAGAGATCACTTTTAGATGTAGGAAAACTCATAGACTGAAAGGGAAGGCTTGGAAAAAGATATTCCATACAAATAGAAATCAAAAGAAAGCTAGAATATCTATAAAACAAATACTGCAAAAAGGTATAAAGAAGGACATTACAGGGAGCCTGGGTGGCTCAGTCATTAAGCGTCTGCCTTTGGCCCAGGGCGTGATCCCAGAGTCCTGGGATCAAGTCCCAAATCAGGCTCCTCCGCTGGGAGCCTGCTTCTTCCTCTCCCACTCCCCCTGCTTGTGTTCCTTCTCTCGCTGGCTGCCTCTCTCTGTCAAATAAATAAATAAAATCTTTAAAAAAAAAAAAAAAGAAGGACATTACATAATGATAAAGAGGTCAATCCAATAACAGGATTTAGCATTTATAAATATTTATGCAGTCAACATAAAAGCTCCTAAATATGTTAAGTAAATATTAACAGGCCTAGAGGGAGAAATAGGTAGCAATTCAAGTGTAGTAGGGGACCCTAATACCCCACTTACATTAATGATAGATAATCCATTTCAAAAATCAATAAGAAAAACACAGACCCTAAATAATATGTTAGACCAGAGGGAATTAACAGTATTTACAAAACATTCAATCCAACAGCAACAGAATATACATTATTCTCAAGTGCATATGGACTATTCTCCATGGTAGGTCATCTATTAGGACACAAAACAAGTCTTAGTAAATTTAAAAGTATTGAAATAGTATCAACCATTTTTATGACCACAATGATATAGAACTAGAAATCAATTACAAGAAAATAACTGGAAAATTAGCAAATATATGGAGATTTTAAAACATGCTACTTAACAACTAATAGCTGAAAAAAGAAATCAAAAGAGATCAAAAAATATCTTGAGACAAAAAAATGGAAATATAATGTACTCAAACGTAGGGGATATAGCAAAAGTGGTTATAAGAGGTAATTTCATATTGATAAATGCCTACCTCAGGAAACAAAAAAAACGTCTCAAATAAACAAAATAATTTTACAACTCAAGGAACAAGAAAAAAAGTGTCAATAAAGCCTAAAGTTAGTAGAAGGAATGAAATAATAAAGATTAGAGCAGACAATGGAATACAGACAAAAAAAACAAAACAAAACACACATACACACAATAGAAAATATCAATTAAAATAGGACCTGTTGGGGCCCTGGATGGTGCAGTCAGCTAAGCATCAGACTTGGCTTTGGCTCAGGTCATGATCTCAGGGTCGTTAGATCAAGCCTTGCTACAGGCTCTGCAATGAGAACAAAGTCTTCTCTCTTCTCTCCCTATGTCCCTCCTGCTTCTGCTTTCTTTCTCTCTCTCTCTTTTTCTCTTCCTCTCGAATAAATAAATCTTTAAAGTAAGAGCTGCTTTGGCATGGCTGGGTGGCTCCATTTCTTAAGCATTTGTCTTTGGCTCAGGTCATGATCCCAAGGTCCTGGGATCAAGCCCCACATCGGGCTTCCTGCTGAGCAGGGAGCTTGCTTACCCCTCTGCCTGCTGTTCCCCCTGCTTGTGTCCTCTCTCTCTCTCTCTGAAAAATAAATAAATAAAATCTTTAAAAATAATAATAATAATTAACAAATAAATAATAAAATAAGTAGGACTTGGTTTTTTGAAAAGATACACAAAACTGGCCAATTTTTAGCCGATTTACTAAGATAAGAAGAGACAGGAGTCAAACAAAATCACAAAAATGAGAAAATCGTACAACTATTATCACAGAAATGCAAAGGACCAGAAAAGACTACTATGAATAATTATATACCAACAAATTGGACAACCTTGAAGAAACGGACAAATTCCTAGAAATATACCAAGACTGAATCATGAAAAGAAAAACAAAAAAGAAAATCTGAATAGACTTATTCCTAGCAAGTACATTGAATTAGTAATGAAAAACCTCCAGGGGCGCCTGGGTGGCACAGAGGTTAAGCGTCTGCCTTCACACTCAGGGCGTGATCCCTGCGTTATGGGATCGAGCCCCACATCAGGCTCCTCTGCTGTGAGCCTGCTTCTTCCTCTCCCACTCCCCCTGCTTGTGTTCCCTCTCTCCCTGGCTGTCTCTATCTCTATCAAATAAATAAATAAAATCTTTAAAAAATAAAAAAAATTAAAAAAAATGAAAAACCTCTAAAAAAACAGGTCAAGACCAAGTACTTTCAATGGCAAATTCTACCAAACATTCAAAAAGATTTACTACTTCTCTTTCTCAAACTTGTCCAAGAAATTAAGGAGGAGAGAATACTTCCAAACTCATTTTACAAGACCAGCATTACCCTGACTGTCAAACTAGACAAGGAGATCACATAAAAAGAAAATTACAGACCAATATCCCTGATGAGCATAGATGGAAAAATCTTCAACAAAATAGTAGAAAACCAAATTCAGCAATATACTGAAAGGATCATACATCATGATCAAGTGAGATTTATTCTAGGGATGTAAGTATGGTTTAACATTTGCTTATAAATTAACATGATACACCACATTCACTAAATGAAGGATAAAAAATCATATGATTTGAATACATGCAAAAACATTTTGACAAAATTCAATGTCCAGTTATGATAACAACTTTCAACAAAGTAGGTATGGATGAAACATACCTCAAAATAATAAAGGCCAGGGTGCCTGGGTGGCTTCATCAGTTAAGCATCTCACCTGAGATTTCACATCAGATCATGATCTCAGAGTCCTGAGACTGAGCCCTGCATGGAGCTCCAAGCTCAGTGGGGAGTCTGCTTGTCCCTCTCCCTCCCTTTTGCCCCTTCCCCTGCTCATGCTCTCACTCCCTAAAATAAATAAATTAAATATTTTTAAATCTATGAAAAATAATAATGAAGGCCATTTTTGAGAAGCCAACAGGAAACATCATACTCAATGGTAAAAAACTGAAAACTGTTTTTTTTTAATATCAGAAACAAGGCAAGGATGTCCACACTTGCCAGTTTCATTCCACATAGTATTGAAAGTTTTAGCCAGAGCAATTAGGTAGGAAAAAGAAATAAAGGTATCCAATTAGAAAGGAAGAAATAATTTTTCACTATTTATGAACAACATGATCTCATACAGAAAAAAATCCTAAAGTTTCTGCCACAACACTGTTAGAACTAATATACAAAATCAGTAAAGTTTCAGGGTATAAAATCAATATATAAATATCTGTTGTATATGTAAACACTAACAATGAACTATTAGAAAGAAAAATTAAGAAAACCCAAAAGACTACCAAAAAATTGTTAGAACTGATACACAAATTCACTAAAGCTGCAGGATACAAAATCAATATACAGAAATCTTTTGCATTTCTATACACCAATAATGAAGCAGCAAAAAGAGAAATCAAGGTAACAGTCCCATTTGCAGTTGCACCAAAAAACATAAGATACCTAGGAATAAACCCAACCAAAAAGATAAATATCTGTACTCTAAAAACTGTATTATATTTATGAAAGAAATTGTGGAAGGCACAAAGGAATGGAAAAACATTCTATGCTCAAGGATTGGAAGAAAAAAATAATGTTAAAATGTCTGTTACCCAATGCAATCTATACGTTCAATGGAATCCCTATCAAAATAAAAGTGGCATTTTTCACAAAAATAGAAAAAAGAATCCTAAAATTTGTATGGAACCACAAAAATAATAGTCAAAATAATCTTGAAAAAGAAGAACAAAGCTGGAAGAAGTATGGTCCCTGATTTCAAACTTGATTACAAGGCTATAGTAATCAAAAGACTATAGTGTTGGCAAAAACAAAACAAAACAGAACAGACACATATATCAATGAAACAAAATAGAAGGCTCAGAAATAAATCCATACATATATGTCAACTAATTTGCAATGAAAGATCCAAAAATATAAAATTGTTAAAGGACAATCTCTAAATGGTTTTGGGGAAATTGGACAGTGATATAAAAAATTGATTCTGGGCCCCTGTATCATATCATACACAAAAATTAACTCAAAATAAATTAAAACTTTAAAAATTAAAAATAGAACTACACTGGTTATTTATCCAAAGAAATAAAAAATGGTAACTTTAAAAAGATATATGAACCCCCATGTGAATTGCAGAATTATTTACAATAGCCAAAATTTGGAAAAAAATCCAAGTGTCCATTAGTGGATGAAAGGATGAATAAGTTGTGATATATGTACACAATGGAATATTATTCAGCCATAAAAAATGAAATCTTACCATTTGTGATAATATGGATGGACCTAGAGAACATTTAGCTAAGTGAAATAAATCAAACAAAGGTGAATACTGTATGATATCTCTTATATGTGCAATCTAAAAAAAAAAAAATCCAAACTCAAAGAGAACACATTGGTGGTTGCCATAGGTGGAGGGTGGGTGTGCGTGTGGAAGAAATGAGTCCAAAAGGTTAAAAAAAATAAAAGCAGCAAGATGTATTTCCTAGTTCTTTTTTCTGAAAGACATAAAAATAATGATTAATCCTGTTTTCAATGAGAACTGACTAAATCCATGTTGTGGGCTCTAATTACTAACTCATTAAAAGGAATCAAGGTTTGGAACATCTTTTCAAACCATATATATATATATGGAAATCCAACTTGTCAATATATGTGAGACATAGCTAAAGCAGTAATAAAGGAAAATTTATGGTCGTGTATGCTCATTAGAGGAAAAGTAGAAAAAATGTCTTAAATCAATAATCTAAATGCCTATGTAGATAAACAACAACAAAAATCTTTATCAAAATAAACTTAAAGCAAACAGAAGGATGAATAAATCAATAAAAACAAAACTAAGAAGAAAAGAGTTTCAATAAAACAAACCCAGATACTTAAAAATTTCAATAAATTAATAAACCCCTAGTAATACTCACAAGGATAGAAAGAAGACAGAAAGTACCAGTATGAAGAATGAAACAGGAAGTATCAGTATAGATTGTGCAGTTATTTTTAAAAGGTAATAAGGAAATACTAAAAATACATTTATTTTCATGAGTTTGATAACTGAAAAAAGACTTCTTCAAAAAACCATTGAAAAAATTCAGCCAAGATGAAATAATAAAATTGAATTAATAATTTCAAACTTCTAAAAAACAAATCCCCAGCCTGACGTGATTTTAGTAAAGAATGTTACCAAACATTTCAAGTAGAATTAATACCCAATTACACAATTTCTTCCAGAAAGTAGGAGAGAAGACTTACCAATATGTATTTATGAAGCCATACTTATCCTGACAACAAAATCAGATAAAGACAGTGCAAAACAATAAGAAACAGAAGAAAATAAAAGATAGAAATTAAAACACAGGCTAAATCTTGTGAATTTAGATGCAACAATAGTATTTTTAAAATTAATCCGACAATGAATAAAAATTGTATAGTATAACCAAGTAGGATTACACAGTATCAGCATGTTAAAAAAATCATATGATCAAACCAATTGATCCATAAATGTACTTACCAAAACCCAATACATTCATTATAAAGTCTCTCATAAAAATATAAATAGAAGGAAATTAAAACAGTTTGGTAAGGTACATACACACAAAAAGCATCCAGCTTATATTATACTTGACATTGAAAGTCTGCACGCTGGCCTACTGAGATTAAAAGTAAGGTAGATGTCTGCTCTCACCACTTTACTTATACTTAATTTAACACTGTAATTTCTAATCATACAAGAAAGCAAGAAAAATAAGTGAAAGGCAGAAAAGAGCATAATAAAATAATTTTATTTATTTTCTGCAAAAACCTCACTGTCTTTATAGAAAACCCCAAGGAATTTACAAAAAAAAAAAATTCTAGAACAAATAAATGAGTTCAAAAAGTCACAGAATAGAAGATCAAGATGCAAAGATTATTTACATTTCCATATACTAACAATGACCTTGCAGAAACCAAAACTAAAAGCACAATCACATCAAAGAATATGAAATACTTTGATATAAACTTTAGAAAATATGTACAGGATCTGTTGGTAAAAACTACAAAATGCTGATTTAAAAAATCAAATAAGACTTAAGCAAATGGGGACACATGAACTGAAAAACTCATTATAGTAAAGATATCAGTTCTCCTTAACTGATGTACAGGTTTAATGAAATTTCTATCAAAATTCAAGCAAGGATTTTTTTTTGTGGTCGTGAATAGGCTTACTCTAACATTAAAATGAAAAGGCACACACCTTATTATAGTTAAAGCTACCTTTACAAAGAAGAAATAAAGTAAAAGAAATCACTGAACCCAATATTAACACTTATTATACAGCTACAGTAATCAAGTCAGTGTAGAGTTTGTAGAGGTACAGATACATAGATAAAAATAAACAAAATAGAGTGCCCAAAAATAAATCCACACAAATATGCTCAAATAACTTTTTACAAGGTTGCAAAAGCAATTCAATGGAGGAAAGATAGTTTCTTCAACAAATAGTGCTGGAGTAATTGAAACTCCATGAGCAAAATAATGAACCTCAACCTAAACTTCATAGCCTATAAAAAATTAATTTAAATAAATCACAGTTAAATGTAATACATAAAACTAGAAATCTTTTAGAAAAACATAGAAGATAATCTTTGATATCTAGGGCTATGCAGAGAATTCTTAGACTTTAAACCAAAAACATAATCTGTAATAAGGAAAAATTGACAAATTTGACCTCATGAAAAATTAAATGTTTTTTTGTTTGTTTGTATGTTTGTTTTGTTTTTTTCCTGCAACAGACACTGTTAACAGATGAAAATACAAACTATTCACTGAGAGGAAATAGTTACAAACCACATACCTGGCAATGAAACCTCATGAGGAATATATAAAATAGGCTCAAAACTCAACAGTAAAAATTCAAACAATCCAATTTAAAAATTGGCAGAATGCATGAAGATACATTTCAGTAAGTAGGATATACAGATGGCAAATAATCTCATGAAAAGATGTTCATATTATTAGCCATTAGGAAAATGCAAATTAAAGCCACAATGAATTATTAATATATACCCATCAGAATAACTGAAATAAAAAAGTAGTGACAACACCAAAAATTGATGGAGGATGTGGAGAAACCGGATTATATATACAATGCTGGTGGGAATTTAAGACAGTATTTTCACACTGGGAAATGGTTTTCCAGGTTCTTATAAAACTAAACATGCAATTACCACACGTCCCAGAAATTTTACTCTTGGATATTTATCCCAGAGACATGAAAACATCTGTTTACATAAAATTTCTACTTGAATATTTATATCAGCTCTATTTGTGATGGCCAAAGACTGGTTACAACTCAGATGCCATTCAATAAGGGAATGGTTAAACAAACTCGTACATACATCCTACCTAGTGATTTAAAAAAAATAATAATGAAATATCAATGCACACCATGACTTGAATGAATATCCTGAGAATCAAGTCTAATGAAAAAAAAATTCAAAAGGCTACCTACTTTATCGTTTCATTTATTTAATATTTTTTAATTAACAAAAAATATATATATATGATTCCCTCAGTTTAGGAATGGAGATTGAGAGTGAACCTGGTGATTATAACAGTTATGGCTATAAATGGACAGCACAAGAGACCATTTTGGTGATAGAATTATTCTGCATATTGCCATTATCACTACCAATATTCTAATTCTGTTATTGTACTATGGTTTTTAAAAGGTATTACCATTAGGGGAAACTTAGTAATGGATTCTGGGATCTCTGTATGGTTTCTTACATACTTTCCTACAAGTATCTCAAAAACTGTTTACTTAAAAAAAAAATCTATAGGTTGTGATGTAATATTGAATACTATTAATACACGTACCTAGACATGGGTAGGTGAGGTGGAAATATCATCATTCATAGTACAGTTGGGATGGTTTTTCAGGTTGATATGTAATAGCAGTATTTTTTAAACTATTTCTTAAATCATTTGTTCAGGAACTTTGAACCTGGGAAGGATTTGATTACAACTGTGAACAAGCATAGTCTAGTGCAGCCAGATTATGCAGGGTAAATTAAAGAATAAGTCTGATTAGTGAAGGAAACAAAAACAAAACTAAAAGACAGACTATGGAATGGGAGAATATATTTGTGATGACATATCTGATAAAATGTTAGTATCCAATATCTATAAAGAACTTATCAAACTTGACACCCAAACCCCAAATAATCCGGTTAAGAAATGGGCAGAAAACATGAGTAGACATTTTTCCAAAGAAGACATCCAGATGGCCAACAGACACATGAAAAGATGCTCAACATCACTCAACATCAGGGAAATACAAATCAAAACCACAACGAGATACCACCTCCCACCAGTCAGAATGGCTAAAGTCAACAACTCAGGAAACAACAGATGTTGGTGAAGATGTGGAGAAAGGGAAACCTTCTTACACTGTTGGTGGGAATGCAAACTGGTACAGCCACTCTGGAAAACAGTATGGAAGTTCCTCAAGATGTTAAAAATAGAACTACCCTATGACCCAGAAGTTGCACTACTAGGTATTTACCCAAAAGATACAAAAATACTGATTTGAAGGGACACATGCACCCTGATGTTATAGCAGCATTATTAACAATAGCAAAACTAAGGAAAGAGCCCAACTGTCCATTGACTGATGAATGAATAAAGAAGATATGGCACATATATACAATGTGATATTACTCATCCATCAAAAAGAATGAAATCTTGTTATTTGCAATGATGTGGGTGGAGCTAGAGTGTATTATCCGAACAGGAAGAAGTCAGTCAGAGAAAGACAAATACCATATGATTTCACTTATATGTGGAATTTAGGGAAAAAAACAGATGAATATATGGGAAGGGGAAAAAAAAGAGAGAGGGAAACAAAACACAAGAGGCTCTTAATGATAGGGAACAAAGGGTTGATGGAAGGAGGTAGTGGAGGGTGGGTATTAAGTAAGACACTTGTTATGATAACACTAGGTATTATTTGTAAGTGAAGAACCACTAAATTCTACTCCTGAAACCAGCATTACACTATATGCTCACTAACTAGAATTTAAATAAAAATTTGGGAAGAAAAGAATGTTTGTTTAAATAAAATATTTTTAAAAGTCTGCTTTATAAAACTGCATTAGCAAATTGACTTATTATAAATAAATTTTCCAGAACACAAGGGTCATGAAGGGATATCATGGGTTGTAAATTTAATAATATTTTACAATGATAAATGTGGCTATAATCCAGGAACTATTGGGAAAGGGATGTATGGTATAGCTTCTTGTCTTCTAGTGTAGTTTCTTATTATAGTACGTTGCTGAAATTGAACAATTTGATAAAATAACCTCTAAAACGTTCTAGTAGATGTCACACCAACCTGGAAAAATCCATTCTACAACTTCACCTACCACATCTCCTCCACTACCCAAAGTGTATGAAGTGCCTCTTGAGAATCTATTAATATAATAGTTTATCACAGCCTTTTGAAGGTATGATTCTTAAACTGACACACAGCTTGATATCACTAACCCTGAGATCATGAACTGAGCTGAGTTGGATGCTTAACTGACTGAGCCAACCAGGCACCCCTATGAAATGTATTTTAAAATAATAAGACTTGAAATTCAATACTGCTCCTGATCCATGAGCTACAGAATGGATGTTGTGTTAGCAGATATGAAAGCAACATTAATCTCATTGTACATCTCTATCAGAACTGTTAGGTAGCTATGTGCATTGTCAATGAGCAGTATTATTTGAAAGAAGTCTTTATTTCTGAGCACTAGGTATCAATAGTGGGCTTAAAATACCCAGTAAACCATTTGTAAGCAGATGTGCTGTCAGCCAGGCTTTGTTGTTCCACTTATAGACCACAGGCAGAGTACATTTAACGTAATTCTTAAGTGCACCAGGATTTCCAGAATGGTCTATGAGCATTCACATCAACTTAAAGTGACCAGCTACTTTAGCTCCTAACAAGAGAGGTCAGCCTGTCATTTGAAGCTTTGAAGCTAGGCATTGACTTCTCCTCTGTAGCTATGGAAGTCCTGGATGGCATTTTCTTCCAATACAAGGTTGGTTTGGTCTATATGGAAAATCCATTGTTTAATGTAGCCTCCTTCATTAATGATCATTAATGATCCAAATCTTCCAGATAATTTGCTACAGCTTCTACAACAGCACATGATGCTGCACCTTTCATTTTTGTTTTGGAGATGGCTTATTTCCTTAAACCTCATGAACCAACTTCTGCTAGCCTCAAACTTTTCTTCTGCAACTTCCTCACCTCTTTCAACCTTCATAGAATTGAAGACAGTTAGGGCTATGCTCTGGATTGATCTTTAGTTAAGGGAATGTTGTGGCTGGTTTGATCTATGCAAACCACTAAAACTTTTTCCATATCAGCTATAAGGCTGTTTTTCTTTCTTACCATGTGTGTGTTCACTGAAGTAGCACTTTTAATTTCCCTCAAGAACTTGTCCTTTGTACTCACAACCTGGCTAACTGTTTGGCACAAGAGGCCTAGCTTTCAGCCTGTGTTGGCTTTTGACATGCCTTCCTCACTAAACTTAATCAATTCTACCTTTTGATTTGAAGTGAGAGATGTGCAAATCCTTCTTTCGCTTGAACATTTAGAGGGTTATAATTTACCTAATTTCAATATTGTTGTGTCTCAGAGAATAGATAGAGAGATGGAAGAACGGCTGGTCAGTGGAGCAGTCAGAATACATACATACATACATACATTTACATACATTTACTGATTAAGTTCATAATCTTATATGGGCATGGAGTATGGTGCCCCTAAACAATTACAATAATAACAACAAGATTATTAACCACTGATCATAACAAATATAATAAAATGAGAAAAGTTTAAATTATTGCAAGAAATTCTAAAATGCGACATAGATACAAGAAGTAAACAAATGCTTTTGGATAAATGGCATCACTAGGCATGCTTGACACAAGGTTTGCCCAAACCTTCAATGTGCAAACAACTCACGATCTGTGAAACACACTAATGGGAAGCACAATAAAATGAGGTACACCTGTGTGCATATACAACAGGATATAATTTAGCCATAAAAGACATGGTAATCCTGCCCTTTGCACCAACATGGATGGAACTTGAGGGCATTACATAAAGTGAAGTAAGTCAGAAAGAGAAGGACAAATACTGTATGATCTCACTTATATGTGGAATCTATGAAAACTAAAATCATAGAAATGGAGAGTAGTTAATGGTTGCCAGAGTTAAGGCATAGGGTAAATGGTGGGGAAAATTGGTTGTTATCAAAATGTACAAACTTCAAGTTATAAGGTAAAAAAGTTCTGGGGTGCCTGGGTGGCACAGCGGTTAAGCATCTGCCTTCGGCTCAGGGCGTGATCCCGGCGTTATGGGATCGAGGCCCACATCAGGCTCCTCCACTAGGAGCCTGCTTCTTCCTCTCCCACTTCCCCTGCTGGTGTTCCCTCTCACTGGCTGTCTCTATCTCTGTCGAATAAATAAACAAAATCTTAAAAAAAAAAAAAGTTCTAGGGTGTAATGTACAGCATGGTGACTATATTTAATGATACTGTATTGTATATTTGAAAGTAAGAGAAGAGATCTTAAAGTAGATATTTCATTAAAATAAAAAATGCAACTCTGTGAAATGTTTGATCTTAACGGTGGTGATTCTTTTATGAGATATATATATATATATAATTTTATGTTTTCACTTTAATACAGTGTTATATCAATTATGTCTCAATAAAACTGGAAAAAATAATATAATGACATTAAGAAATTTTTAAAAATCAAATTTTATCACCAAGTATAATGAGGCAAATTTTCCTTTGAATTTTATTACTTTTCTTTGTTATTAAATCTATGTAAAATAAGAATATGTAAATGCTCCTAAATAATTATCTGAATGTCTAGAATGTTGTTTTGCTTCTCAGCCTCTCAGCCACTCATTTGACAGTTACCTCAGAGGGAAAAAAAGCAATAAATGTCTTGTTTACCATTCTAAACTACCCTCCTTTCACCTGAATTCAAATCCCCAAATCTTTACAGTCTGGGAATTTCTCTAATGGTTCAATCATAAGCTTTGTTTAAAAAGTTGTCCTACATTTTATGTATTTTTTGGCAATGTGATTGGTTTGAATCACATCCATCCTTGTTATCAGTGGCAATATTGTATAATATCTTTATATGATTCTTAAAACTCCACCTTCACACACTTACCAAGTCACCCTCCAGTCCATTTTGGAGCAACATGTACAATGAAGATTTACCTACTAAGCCATCCAATTTTTCAAACCTGACTACTTTTTAAAATTATTCATATAATTTTATGCACTTTGCATCCTAGCAGCCAGCACATTGGGTTTCAATAGCAAGTAGAAGATCTATGTTTGTTGAATTAGTTGATGTACAAGTAAATGGCCATATTTTGGACTTATAATATGTCTCTTCAGTTAATTGATAAATGCCTCACCTTCCTCTGTGACAGTCTTTCCAATAATTATTTGAAGATAGTTCTTTTTTTCATCATAATTTTAAAAAATATTTTATTTATTTGTCAAAGAGAGAGAGCATACAAGCAGGGGGATCAGCAGGCACAGGGAGAAGCAAAGAGGCTGATGCAAGACTTGATCCCAGGACCCTTGGATCATGACCTGAGCCAAAGGCAGGTGCTTAACCAACTGATCCACCCAGGCATCTCTTTTCCATCATTATTTTTTCTCTACAGATTAAATGTTCCCAGTGCCTTGCATCATGTTTCACAAGATAACTCTTTTTTTTTATTTCAAGTTTTTATTTCTATTTTAGTTAGTTAACATGAAGTGTAATAATGGTTTCAGCAGTAGAATTTAGTGATTCATCACTTACATACAACACCCAGTGCTCATCATAACAAATGCCCTCCTTACTACCCATCCCCCAATTATCCCATCCCCCAACCACCTCCCCTCCAGCAACCCTCAGTTTGTTCTCTATAGTTAAGAGTCTTTTATGGTTTGCCTCCCTCACTTTTTTTTCCCTTTCCCTTATGTTCATCTGTTTTGTTTCTTAAAGTCCACATATGAGTGAAATCATATGGTATTTGTCTTTCTCTGATGGACTTTTTTCACTTAGGATAATACACTCTAGCTCCACCCACATCATTGCAAATAACAAGATTTCATTCTTTTTGATGGATGAGTAATATCACATTGTATATATGTGCCATATCTTCTTTATTCATTCATCAGTCAATGGACAGTTGGGCTCTTTCCTTAGTTTTGCTATTGTTAATAATGCTGCTATAACATCAGGGTGCATGTGTCCCTTCAAATCAGTATTTTTGTATCTTTTGGGTAAATACCTAGTAGTGCAACTTCTGGGTCATAGGGTAGTTCTATTTTTAACATCTTGAGGAACTTCCATACTGTTTTCCAGAGTGGCTGTACCAGTTTGCATTCCCACCAACAGTGTAAGAAGGTTTCCCTTTCTCCACATCTTCACCAACATCTGTTGTTTCCTGAGTTGTTGACTTTGGCCATTCTGACTGGTGGGAGGTGGTATCTCGTTGTGGTTTTGATTTGCATTTCCCTGATGTTGAGTGATGTTGAGCATCTTTTCATGTATCTGTTAGCCATCTGGATGTCTTCTTTGGAAAAGTGTCTATTCATGTCTTCTGCCCATTTCTTAACTGGATTATTTGGGGTTTGGGTGTCAAGTTTGATAAGTTCTTTATAGATATTGGATACTAACTCTTTATTAGACATATCATCGCAAATATCTTTTCCCATTCCATAGACTGCCTTCCAGCTTTGTTGATTGTTTCCTTCACTGTGCAGAAGGTTTTTATCTTGATTAAGTCCCAATAGTTCATTTTTGCTTTTGCTTTCCTTGCCTCTGGAGATGTGTCTTGTAAGAAGTTGCTATGGCCAATGTTAAAGAAATTGCTGCCTGTGTTCTCCAGAATTTTGATGATATCCTGTCTCACATTTAGGTCTTTCTACTGATAGAGTTGTTTTTTTTTTTTTTTGTTTTTCATTTTCATTTCATTTCATTACATTTCTATGTCAACTGCCAATACAAATCTTTCATATCCCACTCTCATGTTTCAATTTCATAACCCACTCCCTTGTTATGATGTTCATTCAAATATTAATAGCTCTTTCTCAGTGTCTATTTTTCTCTTTCTGTGATTGTTCAACCATTGGTCTCTGGGAAATACCCACAATGTTAATTCTTTCCATGTCATTTAGGACAAAGACCTGATAATTGGAGAACTGGAGATTTGTTCAAAGCTGACTGTCTAATACTGTAGTGAGTGGGCACAGGTGGCTATTGAGCACTTGAAGTGTGGTTAATCTGACTCAGGATACACTGTTGAGTGTAAAATACACACTGAATTTCAAATGGTTAAAAGATGTAAAATTTATCCCTAATAATTTTTATATTGCTTACATGTTAAAATGATAATATCTTAGATATATTGATTTAAATACAATATTTTATTATAATTAATTTCATCTATTTCTTTTTAAATAAGTTGAATAGAAAATTTAAAATCACATATGTGGCTTACCTTTGCAACTCACATTTTATTTCTGTTTCACAACACTAGCCTAAAACCACATAGCTGTTCAATAACAGAGCTAGGGGCGCCTGGGTGGCACAGCGGTTAAGCGTCTGCCTTCAGCTCAGGGCGTGATCCTGGCGTTCTGGGATCGAGCCCCATGTCAGGCTCTTCCACTATGAGCCTGCTTCTTCCTCTGCCACTCCCCCTGCTTGTGTTCCCTCTCTCGCTGGCTGTCTCTATCTCTGTCAAATAAATAAATAAAATCTTAAAAAAAAAATAAAAATAACAGAGCTAAAACACAATTTTTCTGATTTGAGGTCCATGTTGACTTTATTTGTACATTGTGGCTTGAGAAGAAACCAGACTGTTGGCAATCAAGCATCTGCAAAGACTGTCTTCATTGCAGAGTTTCTATAGTAGAATCACCATTTTCTGCCTTGAGTAATTTCACAAATTCACATCCTTACAATAAAAGGCAGCAGCCAGCAATAATTGGAAACGTTCTTCTCTTTGGGATTCTTGAGGTAAGATTTGCACATATGTACCTTACATTGATTCCTGCTTAGAACTGGTGGTAAGAATTCCCTGAAGACAGATGGAACGAAAGATTCAAGTCCTTGGTGGCACTCTCCCTTTTAAACCTTAGTACACTGGCATGTGATACATGAAAGTATAATTTGTCACTTTGTGGAAAGTCAGCCTGCAGCAAGGTTCTGATTATAATAGTCTTTCTTTAGATCATTTCCCAGGCACATTTTGCAACACACAAATGAAATAAAGGTATGATTTGTTCCCCCATTCTGCTGGTTTCAGTCTTGCATCTGATAGAAGTTTATTTTTATCTTAACATTAGAGGTTGCCCCTAGCGCTGCTGAATAATTAAGGACCATGTTTCCAGTAGTTCTTCAACAACAAAATACCCAGGCCTTTTTCTACCATCAGTTAATAACAGAGTTAAGGTTGCTGCTTAGAAAAATAGTAACTTTTTGTTGAGTTAAATTGACAATCTAATTTCACCCTTTTTCCTCCTAAATTTGCAAATTCCTTGTTCCTTCAGCATCAATCTGAAAACCCATAGGCTTCTTACGACATAGGTGATGTTCATCCAACAGTTCAAGGGAACTTCTAAGTGACAATCACACTTAGTTTTATGCTTCACTTTGGTAAATAATTTGCCGATTTATGTTAATCTAAGTATAGAGACTTTGTGCAATGATCTTAATTAAAAACTTCATACACTGTACTAAAAGTTTAGAGAAAGATTTCCTTTATCTAATTGATTCTACTATATCCCACTTTTGTCTTTTTGTGATGTAGCTGGACTTTTTAGTCTATGACAATTCATGGTCTGGAGTATTTGGTATCAGTCATGGCAAGACTGAAAATCAACCACTTTTCTGGAGTCCTCTCAATAGTGACACCTGGAAGAATTCCTCTGCATACAAGTAATGCAATTACACACACCTTTATAGACTAGTATTTCATCTCTAGGTTATCACTAGAATTAAGACAGAGGACGAAGATTCCAGGGTCATATAGGTTAATTAAAATTATCAAAGGTATACATGTGAATTACACATACAATAACTTATATATCTTTATTTCCTAAATATCTAAATCTCTTTTTTTAATATTTTGTCATTATTCAGTTCTTACCAGAAAACATTTTAACTAACATGCTCCAGTATAAGGCTAATTAAATGACCATGCCTACCTCCAATGAATCTCCTCTTATTGTATTAGTCTTATCTATTTCCTCATTGCAATTCTCATGTTGGGAATGATAAATTTGTTTAATTAGCTACCAAGTCTTTGCTCTCATTAGACTGTAAGTCCCAAGAAGTAAGTGTCTTATCTATTTTTTTTTCTCTATTTTATTCCCAACATCCAAGTCAGGGTCTATAACATATATGGCCCATCATAAGTGTTTGCTGAATTTTATTAAATCTAAAAGAGAAAACTTGTTTCATCTAGAAATGAGTGATGCCACAGCAGCCTGAACAGGAGGACCAGGATAAGGTCTCTTTGGGCAACAGAAGTCTAGTAAATGAGGGGACACCTGGGTGGCTCAATTGGCCTGCCTTCGGCTCAGGTCATCATACCAGGGTCCTGGGATCCTGTCCCGCATCAGGATCTTTGCTCGGCAGGGAGCCTGCTTCTTCTTCTTCTGCTTGCAGCTCCCCCTGCTTGTGCTCTCTCTGACAAATAAGTAAACAAAATCTTTAAAAAAGAAGAAGAAGTCTGCTAAACGAGGATTTAGAATTGCAAGGAAATAGCCAACGGCCATAGGAATGGAGGAGGTTCCATAGTTGGGTCACCCATGAGCACTACCAGGAGGGAATTGCCCCTAAAAACCTGCTGCATGAGTCACATTGGAAGAGTTTCTGATCTAGAGCCATATTCCTTTTGTGCAAAGGAGCCCAAGTTTAATTTTGCTATGATGGGGAGGAAGAGACTCTGCATGGGTTTACTCAATTTTTAAAGGGGCAATATGCTGAAGCTGGGTTTTCCAGACACAATTTGGAAATCAGAATGTGTTTTTGCTTAATATTTTCACCGATGTCTCAGAACTCTTCCACCCAAATCCGATAATAAATTCTCTTCTCCACTCTTAACACCTCACTGTACTATCTGATACCCTTCGGCTCTCTGAATTCCATTATTATGCCAAACACTTATTCGCTCAATATTGCTGATGTGAGTTAAAAACATTATGACTACATAACATCACATTCCTATGCAGGAGAAGTAATGAACCCTACTGAGTTACTTGCTGAAATATTTTATAAAAACTGTTTTTGTCCACTTTAATCATCATCATAATCTTTATTGAAATACATATGGATTACACAGACCACATATATATCTGTAACATTATTAGGACTTTTATTCAACTTCAGAATTGATAAATGCTGGAAATGGTTTAAGTGTCTTGTAGTATGTTTTTGGCATAGGTCAGGAAGCCAACCAATGGTTTTATCAGCCTCCAGTTTCTAAAGAATAGCTCTGTCTTCTCATTCCTTCAGACCTAGCCTCACTCACTAAGCCTTCCTATTACCATCACTGAGGTGTTATAGTTTTGATTTCCCAATAGCTTGTCTACGTCTTCTAACAATCCTTTGTGAATTCTTCTCAAATATCCCAATACAAATGCACCATATATTCTCTGTCAGGACCCTGGCTGATACGGAGACCAAAATAAATGTACGGTTCACCTTCTCTTCAGGGAAGAACCCCTTTTTTTCATGGTCAAGGAAAGTATACTTGAAGAAGTTTCAAGTTCAAATTTACCTTACCTAAATAGTATAAGAATGATAAAATTTAAATATTAACATAAAAATTGTTCCAGGCAAGTTATAGCATGACTCATTTGGCAAAAACAAAACTTTAAACATGCTGTAAAAGGCGTGTTCATAACTCAAGGACATGATTTTCCCAGATATGCCAAGGGTTTAATTCTTACTACATATAAGTTCACAAACTGACAAAAATATGAAGAAATGATTCACCATGAATAAGCGAAAAGCCATATCAGATAGGATGATTAGAATGCCAAAATCAGAAGCTAATACAATAACTAGGAGTAATGAATTAAACTAGTGTGTTTACAATGGATATATGTAAGAATACACATTCTGAAAAATAGGCATATTTGAAAAAAATAATGTAATAAGCAGTATGTTTATGTAATTAGAAAAGGATTAGTAATCTTTAAGGTAAATATGAGGAAATTAGCCCAAAATGCAATTCTAAACTTACAAACTCTCAAACCACAGGAAAGAAGGTAGATACAGAAGACAGCACAAGATTTTCAACTTTAGTCTAATTTAAATCCTAGAAGAAAAAAAGCTAATATATCTTATTCTTAAATATTAAAAGCAATATTTAATAGATAATGACTTAAAAATTTTCAGGATCACTTAAAGAACCCAATCTGAAACTAAATACATTGTTACAAAAATAATGTCATAAAAAGAAGTTAAAAAAAAAAGGAATCTTAGAAAAAAGGGAAAAAAATGTTTTCCCTAAAAACACAATAAAGAAGTTATTTTTTGAACAGCTGCAATGTACTTCATAGACAATGGAAAAATACGTTTAACTAAACTGTCAATCAAGAATGAGAATGATTCTTCAGAAAAACAAAGTATGAGAGCTTGTCACTCATACCTATATGCTAAACATTTACTAAAAGACTCATATGAGGTGGAAAAAAATTAAATCCAAAGAGATGATGACAAGTGCAAGAAATATTCTGGGCAAAACAAAGTGTGAAATAAAATAAGTTACTTTAAATAAACCTTGTTTTTTTCCTTTTTCTGGTGTTACACCTTTTCTTCTACTCTGAAATATTTAGCTTATGAACATTCAAGTTAGTGATTTTATGCAATGGCATTTGCTGCTCTTCTATGGTGGAAAAAAAAAAAAAGAATCTGTTCTGTCTGGATGGTGATGATAGATCCCCACTGGGAAGAAAAATCAATGTCATGAATGTCATGCCACATGACATATATGTAATGTCCCAGTGCAGGAGTGTTCATCATTTAACTTTTTTGGTAATACGTTTTACATCTTTATGCAAACAAGAGAAGTGGGGAAGAAAGAAGTCCACACAAGTGCTCCCTAAACGTAATTAGGAACCCAAATTGCCTTATTAAAATGCAGAGTTGATTGAGGACTTTTTGGTGGAGCTTAAAAGCCTGCATCTCCTTCAAGCTGCAGGTAATAGTGATTCCTTGTTGCTCTGGGGATGTTCAGAGTAGCAAGTGTATCCATACCCTTCTGGAGGAAGTAATAGTTATTTACACGCTTTAGAAATGATGCAGAGCAATTACTGTAAATTGATTCTTCAGTAAATTGCAAACATTGTTTTGTGTTTCTCTGTGGGATTATTACTTCCTTCTTAAATCTTACTTTACATTTACCTTAGATACTTCCTCACTAAGAGGTTGGAGTGCCAGACATTTTACTTGATAATTCAGATAAGCCGTATATCATGAACTCATGCTTTAAAATTCCAGGAGTCTCTTTTATCCACTTTTTCAACTGGAATCAAAGTTTTGGTTCTCTCTTGTGGAAGTAAACTGCTTTCTTGACATTAAATGGTTACAGTAAACAATTTCGCACAAATGTGGGGATATTTCACTGATCCTACTCATCTTCTGCTTTTTTTCTTTCTTTGCCTTGCTGTTAACTAACTACTGCAGTCCTCCGTGCTCTAATTAAGTAATTAAACACATGTTTTGGAATCATAATATGTAGAGTGCTTTTATCATTACAGGTAAAACAATAAGAAAGAGGTTAATTGTATTTTTTCTGCAGCGGAGGAAAACAGAGCCAGATGGGACTGAGCTATTCGTTCCTAAGTCTGAGGCAGTGCATCGTGACAGATTTGTGATGAATGCTAAACCATCAGAGTTGACTGTCCTTATTGTATTATTTAATATTTGGGTGATTACATTATTGGTATCACAGGATGGAAATAGTAAGGTCTTTAAGGAGGAGTGTTCTGGGTGTTCTGATTTGAAATTGCTTTGAAATGGCTAATAAAAACTACCCCTATAATTTTAACTTACGTTGTACCAGTGAGAGGTGGATAGGAAAAGAAGATAAAATTTATTTAAGAGATAGGCTAGGCTTGGATTTCATTCCGAGGGAAGTAAGATAGAAACACGTGTAATGACTCCAGAGTTTCTAGACTGTGCCTTGTTCTCCCCTTCCATTCTCTTATCCTGCATCTGCTTCATTCTCTCTGACCTGTGCTGATGCCTTAAATTCTTTTGTGGGCGGGGGTTACACAGTTTTCCTTGCACAGTTCAGAAAACATTTGAGGTAGTAGTTCCACAGGGAAAAAAAGGATAGGGATTTATTCTCCTTAGGGAATAAGTGAGTGGCATTTTTTCTAAGATTATTTTTGATGAATGGAAAATGTGCTGAGTATATTTAAACGTATGGAAGACTGGAGAAGTAAAAGATTGGTTCAAGGAGATCAAACTCAGAGTTTGACTAGAGCCAAAAAACTCACAGTTTGACCAGAAGCGATGAATACTGTAAACTCCTACTATATTTTATTAATTAGCAAAAGCAAATTTAATTTTTCAAAGGCTCTTTTTGGATTTTTCTCATTTCCGAAGTCCAAAATTTTGTCTATTTTAATAAATCAATCTCCCCAGTTGGAATAATTGAAAATATGTCCTTGCAATTTTTCGCTTGTTGAATCCTAGACAAAAACAAGCTCTTAAAAGTCAATGACTGTTTATTTTAGTTTTCTATTTATCGTGTTTGGGATGAGGCCTTATTTATATGAGGTATCCCAGATAGTTACTAAATGCATAGGTGGCGTGGAAATGTATCTTTTCTACTGTCACTTTAAGACACATATTCATGCGTATGTGCCACAGGAGAATGAAAAAATATATATGAAATTTGGGACCAACACAAACCTAGGTTAAAACCATGGCTCTGCCGAAGTCTAGATATGGTAGTCTTTAGATAATCACTTTTTAAGCCTCTGCTTTTTCACCTCTAAAATGGGAAAGCTGCCATCAGAAATTCTTTTGAGTATTAAGAGTAGTCAAAAGTAAACCATGCCAGACATTAATTAAAATGATAAGAAGGTTTCATTCAGTAACTACCAACCTTAGGGGAAACTACTGAGCTGCAGTCTGCACAGAGGTGACTGGACACTTTAAAGAGAATTAAAGAGTAGGGAGAGGGTGAGCAGGGCTCAGGAGAGTCCGGGAAGTAAAAATTATGAAAGATTAGTCAGTGTAAATGCAGTTAAGCCAGCTATGTTTGCTGGTCGGCCATCACAGAAGTTAGGAATTATCCTCCCCACAGAGACTGGGAGACAGAGCCCCTATGTCTCCTGATGATTACTTTTCAAAGGAATGGCTTCTAGGTCATTGGGAAAGACACTTCTGAATTGTCAGAGATACATATTCACAGTTGTATGTCCTTTTGAGTAATTGCTCTAAGAAAGAGAGCTCAGGGGCCTATCATCCGGTGTTGGCTAAAACAGTCAATTCTCCTCCACATGCTGAGCTTTGTCAAGCAGGCATTTAAGGTGGGCTTGAGGGCATCCTAGGGACACAGCTTTATGCTTCTGCAAAACAGGCTAGAGTTTGGTCATCTCTTAATGCAGAGGTTTGGATGGAGTCGTGCCAAGATTTCTGCAGTTCCCAGAGTCAAAATGAACGTAAAATCCTTAACATAATACTGACATATTATAAGTAGTTAACTCAATGTTCCTAAATCCATTATGAAAAAGCAACTTAATCATTCCAGGAGCATGAGTAATCTTAAGTTCATCAAGAACTTATGTAAAAATACAGTTCTTTAAATTCGGAATGGATGGAAAACATACTAATAGACTAAGAATTAAGTAAAATATATATTCGCATGATGCAGACTTGGATAAGAATAGTAACAATTTAAAACACCCTGGTTTATGAATTGCTACCAGAACACAACTATGAATAAGCCCTAAAAGGTATAGTCACACAACAAAAATCAAATCATAGAGCTTTTCGGTCATGTTAACATTCAAAGATACCACTCTGAAAGAATACTAAGACAAGAATCTCCAAGGTACATGGCATGCAGAGTTATTCCAAGTATGACCTCACATTTGCATGGCAAGTCACTGAGGTCTGGAGCAAAGGAACGGACAGCCCAGCTGCATTCACCCACCTTCTCCATTTCCAACTCAGACATCCTCAGACATTTATTTCCACCTCCACTTTCAAAGTATGCTCAGTCATTCTTTTGCTACTTTGGCCTTTCACTTTTCCTTTTATCAGTCCTTGCTCTCCATTGGCCCTAATCTGATCAGAATGCATGTCTGATTTGGGAATTGGGATCCGTTCAGTTTCCCTGGCCAAAGGCCGGTCCTTTCTGATCTTCATCCATAGTCACATGTAATCATAGATTTAACGAAGTACAATCTAGGTGGACATCAGTCCTGAGTTTTCCTCCATTAAGAAATATAAAACTGGGGTCCCTTTAATCTTCCTGGGTCCTGGGCTAGATTACAGCCACTTCCAAAGTCTCTGCCATCAGTAATCATCACCTACAACTTACCATCATCATCATCACCACAACCACCACCTTCATCACCATTAAATGTTGTTTAGCAGTAAGTGTCAAATGCTGTGCAAAGATCTCTGTGGGGGTTATTTCATTTAATTTTAACTGCAACACTGTATGTAGGAGCTGGTGGGGAACTGAAGCTTCAAAAACCCGCCCTAAGTATGGAAACTGGCTGTAAACTGAGGCCTGCAGAAAGCCCAGGTCTGGATTTTTAGGACTTCTGATTCATTGTATTTCAGTATTCCTTGCATGCACATCAAAGGCTAAATCTAGAACTGATTAATTAATTAATCAATGTACAATAGAAATAAAGAACTGACCCCAGTTAGCATTTTTCAAAAATCATGCTAGTAAAATAGAGTTTCCTTTTCCATTCCACTGTTTTAATATTTTGCGTGTGTGTGTTTAGGTAAAAAAAAAATGCAGTTGAAATTTTAGTAAGATCTTTTATGAAACCACTAGATCTAGTAACGGTCATAAACCCTTACAAGGACAACACACATTACCTAGAATCATCATTTTCTGGGGAGTAATTGCAAACTCTTTGGTTGTATCTGTCCAGCTGTGTATTCTTTGAATGCTGCTTGAATTTTCTTTTCTCTTTTTAATGAAAAATTTTTAAAAAATGTTCTGCAGCTCATAAACAGTCGAAGAGCCACAAATAGAGACAGCTTGGATATATAAGCCCAAAATTTCATTTAAAAGAAACATTCAGTAGAAAATATTTAGCTGGTCTTATGTAGCCTGCCGTGTAGTGCCAAAGCATTCCAAAGTAAAAATCTTTTTGAGTGGTGAGTTTGCAAACAGTATCAGGAAATAATAAACATCTGTGGCCTGCTTCCTTCTCCTGGCTTGTCTTTTAAAACTTGAAGGAAATTCCCACACCTGGGTGTTTTAAAATGCCTGTTCTTTATCTTTCTCTCTTTTATAAAAATAGATGTCTTATATAGCGATTATCAAAACTATGCCGAGACTTAAAAAAAAAAAAAAAAGCAATTCCATCTGAAGTCTGGGTTTTGTAGTCAAACAGCAATGAGATGGAATTTACCCTCTGTTTGCTGATCACTTGTTATGTGACCTTGGACAAGTTATCTCCCTGCATATTCATTATGAAATGTAGAGAGATGATAGATAGATATCATATATAAACTTGCATAGACATGTATATGTACATCTACATATGTATATCGACACATAAATCATACTACATATAAATATGAGATATATATATATAAAATTCAAGGCTCATGTTACAAACCTCTCTACATTAAAACCATCTATTTCAAATGAGCTTCCCTATTTTGAACAAACGAATTAATGCCAAGAAAAAAAATATAATTGTTGTTTAATTCCCAGTTTCCCCAGCAATACTGGCATTTTTTAAAATGACAAAAATAAAAACACTGATACTTAGGAATGCCAGTGGGGATTAATTTTGGTTAATCCCTGGTAACCCTTTCTAAAATGAAATCTCTTCATGAACCTTGAGATCCTTGACTTCAGGATTATTCTCTCCCTACTTCCAGCTCCTAGGGCAGTATGACATTATAAAGCAAAGAACAATTGTGTGGGATCTCTTTAAATCTTGCATTACTATTATTATTATTTATTTTGTAGTTTAGATGCCATATTATTCCTGTATTGCTAAAGAGAAACAAAATGTTTGATTTATGTAAACTCTGGCCCCACCAATAAAGTCCCAGATGATGAAATTTATTGTGAATTTTGAGTCTAAAGAATCTTGTAGCTTTCTGGGCACAGTCCAGTGAAATTAATGCCTACACTTTTGAAGAACAGGATATAACACATTCAAACCTATTTATTCAATACTTTGATTTCAATAATGTGAATTCCCACATGGTAAAATTCTGTTTTTTGAAGCCAAGAGAAATACACAAACAAAGAAAAATATTGTTAACTCCAGCTTAAGCAGCTTGGGAATTGATATTTAATGAAATATGTAACACAAAAGGGAATACATATTCTATTTGTATTTATTTTCTACTCTTCTACTCCAAAGACACCTCTCAATGCTTGTTCACAAAAGCTGTCAGCTTCTGTCTTCAGAAATGAAATAAGAAAAAGAAAATGACAATAGAGCATATCTATTACATCTCTGTGGAAGCACATTCTTAATTTCCTATAACTTACTCTACTTAATTTGACAGTTGGAAACTTTGTTTCATTTGGTCCCCAGAACTCAGTGGTATACATTGCTCAGTGAGCTTAATTGTATTACAGATATTATCCAAATGCTTTTTAATCATCCAAGACCATGAGGAGCACCAGAGAGGCAATGTTATTTAACAGGGATACTTACAAGTGAATTAAACAGAGATGGTACTGATCGATAAAGTTGTTTGAGCTTCCCGCTGCACTCTCATTCTGTTTACATGTTAGTTTTGAGATGAAACTGCCATGGCTTGAAGCTTGAGATCCGAGTCTTCTTTGAGCGCGCAATAAAATTACATCAGTTGTAACTTATTATCACAATATGTGTGATAATTCCCATAAGGCCTGAGATGGAGTTCAATTTGGTGTTAACATCACATGAAAGGAGAGTGTGATAAACAGTGCTGGGGTGGAAATTTCTTTTAAATTACAAAGCAACTCTAATTACAGTTTAGGGAGTTGGCTTATTTTGGAAAGGACAGGTCATATTAAAAGGATTTTGATCAAATCATCAGTCTTTTCAAATACTCATAATAAAAATCCATCAACAAAGTCATGTTGGATGTACCAGTTTTTAGCTGCTGATGGAAGATATTCTTGCTTGAAAAATATGTCTACGTTTCAATATTCACTACTACCAACTAAAGTGTGACTGGAACACATATGAAAATATACTAGAAAATAATTTGAAAGTGAAAAAATGTCATCCATGTAGACACAATTAAGCTTAAAAATGAGAAAAGCATAGGGGCACCTGGGTAGCACAGTCGTTAAGCGTCTGCCTTTGGCTCCGGGCGTGATCCCGGCGTTGTGGGATCGAGCCCCACATCAGGCTCCTCCACTGGGGGCCTGCTTCTTCCTCTCCCACTCCCCCTGCTTGTGTTCCCTCTCTCGCTGGCTGTCTCTATCTCTGTCACATAAATGAAATAAAATCTTTAAAAAAAAATGAGAAAAGCATAAGACTTCTGGACACTATCAGTTGTTTGACTAAGATGATTGATAGATGATAGATGATGAATAGATAGATAGATATAAAAATTTACCATCTAAATGAATATACAAATTAAACATGTCAAGTATCAAAGAAAGACTGCCAATGTTTTCTGTTGTTAAAAGTCTTGTTTATTAAAAGCACCATATATGACAAAAATGTGTTTATTCATTGTTTCTTCTGTCAGTAGAAGGAAAATCTAGTCTTGTGGCCTCATAACTTTGTCACTCAGTAAGCTCTAAATGCTGTATCTTGTGTTGAAAGAGAAAAAGGAGTAGGCAAGCAGAGCTTATGAGTAAACAACTATGTGAATATAGCACTTTGAATAAGACTTGCATTTCTGCAGCTGTCAATTCAATCACAATGAATAAACATAATCGTTCCTTCATAGTGTTTGGATTCTCATTGGCCTTCCTATCAGTCAGCATCAGTCTTGAGATGACTAAAGAACAAATCATTAGACCAGGTAAAACGTGGACAGCCTCATTCCCTGGACATGGATGAAGAGAAGGAACTTCACCAAAACATCAACTACCAAAGTAAATTATTCTATTTTTGTCACAGATAGGACACTTAAATTATGCCCCAAATCCTTTCACTTGAATAATCAGGCTGTTTTCATAGCCTCTAAGGCAAACCTTAATTAGTATTTATCACCCCATATTAAGATTTTCTATGTAAGCCGCTATTTCCTCTTCTAGGATGTAGACAGCATAAAAATAGGAATTGGAACTATCATTCATTTAATTTCAAGTCAGAGAAAGGCTAGAGATGAGTCTTGGTTGTTGTTATATATTTTGTTGCTACTGTTGCTTTTATAAATGTTTTCACTTCTAACTTATAAACATATGATCAATGCCAGATGATCTGGGGGGAAAGTTTTAGAAAAGAAAAATATGTATATATCAGATGTAATCTTCCAGATATGTATTCCTCCTTTATTATCTGTGATGCACAGGCCTAATTTTACAAATACTTTTATCAACACCCGCCTAAATTATTGAAAATGTTTTTTTCTCTTCCATCTCTCTTCCATCAGATCTTTATTTCTCAACTACATCAGATCTTTCTCAACTACATCCTTTCCAACAAATTTAAGTACATAAATTATCTCCAATCATTAATATGTGGTCCAGTTCAACACTTTCATCATTTACTATTTTGCATTGATTACCATGTAAATTTAACCAGCACCCCACATTACTGAAATAATTCTAATATTATCAGCAATCACTATGCTACTAATCAAATGGCTAATTTTTTTACTCCTCATCTGATTTGTACAGAAACACTTTCCTTTGTGCTTTCACAATGCCCCGTATCTCCTTTTAACACTGTTCATACCCCAGCACCTCATTTTCCACTTGGCTATTAAATGTTGACACTTGTCAGGCTTGAGCCTGGTCCCTATTGTGATAGTTCTCCCCAAGGCAATCTTATACATGCCATTGGCTTTAATTACTACCCATGTTCATGGAACACACAAATACAACAATAGTTCAGGTGCCTTCAAATTTCCAAATCCATGTATCTTACCAAGTCTATATGTTTTCTTAAATTTTGAAAAGCCCCTTAATAGTTACAGTTTTAATTCTAGCATGTAAAAAGTTTGGAAGTCTTCACCCCCATGCTTACAACAAGATGAAGTTGAACAAACAAAATTGACTATCATTGGAACCCTGAGAAAACTAATGTTTCAAGGCTAACTACTGCCCCCAAAATCTGGAACACTACACAAAGCTGGAGAGTCATAATGGTGACCCATTTAACTAGAAACAAGCTGTTGGATCCATAAACTGTTTTGAATACTTAAATGGCAATTTTGAGGTAAATACCTAGTAGTACAATTGCTGGGTCATAGGGTAGCTCTATTTTTAACATTTTGAGGAACCTCCAAAGATACAGATGTAGTGAAAAGAAGGGGCACATGCACCCCAATGTTCATAGCAGCAATGTCCACAATAACCAAACTGGAAGGAGACGAGATGCCCTTTGAGAGATGAATGGATAAAGAAGATGTGGTTCATATATACAATGAAATATTACTCAGCCATCAGAAAGGATGAATATCTACCATTTACATTGACATGGATGGAACTGGAGGGGATTTTGCTAAGTGAAGTAGTCAAGCAGAGAAAGACAATTCTCATATGATTTCACTCATACATGAAACATAAGCAATAGCACGGAAGACCATAGGGGAAGGGAGGAAAAACTGAAGGGGGAGAAATCAGAGAAGGGGAGAAATCAGAGAAGGAGACAAACCGTGGGAGTCTCTGGACTCCGGGAAAAAAATGAGGGCTTCAGAGGGGAGGGAAGTGGGGGGAGGGGGTAACAGGGTGATGGGTATTAAGGAGGACATGTGTTGTGATGTGCATTGGGTATTAAGTGTAACTAATGAATCATTGAACACTACACCAAAAACTAATGATGTACTATACAGTGGGTAACTGAACATTAAAAAAATTAAAATAAAATAAAATAAATGGCAATTTTAGCAAAGTTTTGGAGGTTGCACATGGACTATCTTGAGATTTGAAGCTCCTGAGGTCTGCAGTTTTGGATGGCACCAACGCTTTTACAGATTTTACTTCCATGATTCTCACCAAGTTATGATATTTTGTGGAAAAACAAAACAAAACAAGAAACTATAGAGATGGTAAAAAAAAAATAACTGGTTTCTAGGGCTTTGGGTAGAAGAGAGAGGACTGAATAGTTGAAATATAGGGCATTTTGTAGGGTGGTGAAAGTATTCTATAAAATATTGTAATGGTAGATCCATGACACCATCATTTTTTTTTAATTCATAGAACTTTACAGCTCAGACAGTGAATCTTAATGTAAGCAAATTTAAAGCATATATCTCTAAGAGTTCAGAGCATTCCAGGGTGGTATGCAGAATATGACAAAACAATCTAATAGTATTTTAGATGTGTTAACCAATCTCACTAAAGGAGTGATGAAAAAGTGCTGACCTAAGTAACTGGAAATGAATGGTGTCTGCAAGCCTAAAGACAAAAAAAATTGTACATACTCAATAAACGTGTTTGTCATGAAGGACAGGTTCTGATAGTACTGTATACTGGAATTGGACAATTAGGTAAATGGATGCTGGATGGAGAGACAGGTTTCTCACTGTTGGAGTTGGAGCTTACATAGAATGATATACATGGTAATGAATTAGTGTTAGAAATACCATTATGAAATCATTTCCATTATGTAAAGATGAATAAATATAAAAATATGTATATATCTGATTATATAGATGGGTTAGGACACACACACATATTTCTTTGTTCTGTCAGCTGGAGGACCTAGAAGCAACGGAACCTGAAATGCCACAAGCACTCCCAGTACCCAGATCTTGGTTTCTCCTGCCATTCTCCAATGACAATTGCCAAGTCTCTGTGGGGAAATGGCTGAGTCTAGGACTGGTGTGGGAAATACATAAGATGACCATGGAACCTCTTAAAGTGCCTTCCAGAAAGTAAGGAAATATTGGGGGCCTATGGAAGACCTATGCTGATTAGGGTATGCCAAAGTCAATAGGAGTCAACCAAGGCCAAGGCTAGAACAATCTGAGCAATATAAGTGATGTTTTATTATACTATTACCCAAAGTATAAAGTAGATTCCCATGAGTTCATGCTGATATAAATGATTGAATAAATAAATGGGGAGGAAGAGATAGAACCCTCACTCTTTTAAGCTTAAGGCTACACCTACTGATTTCATTCCAAAGAGTACAGAGTGCAAAGGGAGAAAACATAGATGCTTTCTAGTACCTGACAGACATTATCTCAGTCAGGTGATGAAGGTCAGTACCAACAGTTATTAATCACGTTCATAGTGTGTACCCCGGATATGATGTGATGAAAATGGAATTTTGCCTATGTGATCTTCCTCCCCAAAACCCAAAGCCCCAGTCTAATCATGAGAAAAACATCAGAAAAAATCCCAAACAGGCACATCCTACAAAATACCTGACAAACACTCCTTAAAACTGTCAAGGTCATCAAAAGCAAGGAAAATCTCAGAAACTGTTACAGCTGAGAGGAGCCTAAGAAGATACAACAACCAAGTGCAAGTTGGTATCCAGGATGGGATCTTAGAACAAAAAAAAAGGACAGGGAAAAACTAACAAAATCTGAATAAACTCTGGACATAAGTTAATAATTATGAATCAGTATTAGCTCATCAATTGTAGAGAATGGAGCTTACGATCAGAAGTTATTAATAGGAGAAATTGGGTATGGATTATATTTGAATTCTCTGTACTGTCCTTGTAATTTTTCTGTAAATCTAAAACTGTTCTAAATTTTTTTTTAGATGTATTTTTAAAAGTCCCTGAAGGGGCGCCTGAGTGGCTTAATTGGTTAAGTGTCTACATTTGGCTCAGGTATGATCCCAGGGTCCTGGGATCAAACTCTGCACCTTCATGTCATTGCATTCTCAGGCTCCCTGCTCAGCAGGGAGCCTGCTTCTCCCTCTCCCTTTTACTCCTGCCCCTGCTTGCTTGTGCTCTAGCTCTCTTTCAGATAAAACAATAAAATCTTAAAAAATAAATAAATAAATAAAAGCCCCTGAATTTTTTGACATGTTTTTATGGCATATGTTTTACCACATGACATATGGTATATGTTTTCCTTTGTCAAACCGAGAATTGACTTTTGCTGTAGTAACTTCTCTAAACCTCAATTAAAACTATTAACTTAATAGACCATGTTGCATATGACATCTCTGGCCTTTCTTTTTGCTTAATTAGCAGCATTTATTGAAAACATTTCAACATGCCAATAAATATTTCTTTGCATGCAAATTTAGCAATTTACTATATGTATACACCATACTTTATATAACCCATTCTCTGCTATTGGAAAGTTAGGGGTGTTTTCTCAAGTTGTCATTATCTCAAAGTATATTTATAATTTTAAATAAAACTGTATGTACAGCTCTGATTACTTTTTTTATCATAAATATGAAAAATATAATTATTAAGTCAGGATGTGCAAAGTTCAGACTTTTGATTCATGTTTTCCTAATGCCACCAGTCATGTATGAAATTTAGTGTCCAGAACTTCCAGTGACATTCTGAAATCACTCCTACATTATGAGTGTATCTCACTTTATTTATATAATTATCAATCAGATTGAAAATAATTTAAATATATTTATTGGACATTTCCCTAACTCTTACATGAATGAAATTACTTATATCCTCTGCCCAGTTTTTAGCGGGGTTTTTCCTATTATTTTTTTTATGTTATATAACTCTTTTCATTATGAAAACACTTTCTAAAAAACTGTTTCTATGACACTAGTTTTACCTCCAGGCTGGCATGAATTGAGAAAAACAGGCTTTTTATGTAATTAAGATGAATATACTCAGACTAATTTTGTATCTGATGGGTGGTCAAAGTAACTTTGGCATAGTTTATTGCTCTTATTTTGTTCCTTTCATGAGTCATTTACCTTTCATAGTCAATTCCAACTGTCTCATGTCAGCTGCTCCAATGCTTAGCCCTCGGCCATAACAATCAGATCCTTTACTTAGAAACAAATGTCATATATGCTGAGTTGTCAGGATAAATTAAGAAATGTCAAACAAATACCATTGCAAGGGTTGTTAAATGTATATAAATGATGAGTATAACATTTTTTTTAATTTTCATATTGGAATAATTTTTGTTAGAAAATATTCAACATTAGGATAACTTTGTTGGAATTATATTCTTAATATGTATTTATTATTTTTAAATATGGATAAAAACATAGGAAAATAACAAGGTCAAATAGACCACCTGCCACTAAACCTTAAAAGGCAGGTCACTACTCACTGACATCTTTCCCAAGAACATACTGGCAGGAGGATGTAGGTAAATCACAAAATTGTTAATGAAGAGAATTCAAATATGTTGCCAAACTGTGAATGCAGTTCTGCTAATGTTTCCTTGTTTACTCGAAGGCATGTCTACCATTTTAGAAGTATGCTATTCTTACTTAAGCTGTATTTATTATGTTTCTCTAACAAATGAGAAATTTAAACTTCTATAAGCTAAAAAAAGAGTGGAATGGTCACTTGTCAGTAGTGAAAACTATGAAGATTTTGTTTGTGTTTAATGTTTATTTAGTCAATTATGACAACATCCTGTAGAGAGTTTCATGCACGGTTACACATCTTGGACTAGCTATAAGGAATAGAGGAAATTGCTTCCTATTTCCTATCCTTTACTTTATAAAAACTTCAATATTTCCCAAGATGCTTGTAAATATGCTTTGCTTTGCTGGAGGTACTGTGTGTTAGAAACAAGCACATTTTCTTCTATCTTGTTTTTCCTTTGAATTCTCAACGCATTTTTTTATTTGAAAATTTAGAAAGCCTGATTATTACATTATGGTATAATAAAAAGTGGCTCATTATTCTCATATAACACCTGATTGTGATTTTTCATGTAGAAGAAAATTCAAATAAATGCAAATTTTCAAGGGAATAGTATAATATTTGGAATATTATTAAAGCTTCCTCTAAAACCCTGCTTTAAATTAGCCAAATAAAAAAAGAAAACAGAACTTAGAATGAGAAAATAGTTCCGATTTTTTTAATTGGCAGTAGACAAAATACATGGCACTGAGCCAATTTTGTCATTTGTTAAAAAAAAAAGAAAAAAATAACTTGCGTTCCCAAAATAATTAGCTCAAAATCTCTGTGTGCATCGTAAAGAGATAAAAACGCTTTGAAAAGCAAAAAGTAATATATTAATTTGGGGCATATAACAAATAGATGAAAACAAGTCTTATTTTTACAAAATTTCTGTAGAATTGCATAGATTTTCAAAGTTTCTCTAAATGGTAAATCGGGATAGAAAGAGACAGCTTATCTGCTATATCAGAAATGCAAACATTAATTATACTTCATATTTTTGAGGACCTGTTGTCTGGCAACACTGTGACTCTCTATTCAGTGAAATGTTGTAAGACTGATCTTCTATCCACATGAGACCTTAACCATGTCACTACTCAATACCATGGTATCCAAACCACTATTTCAAATTATCAGAAAACTAGTCATCAGGTGATATATTGCTGTTTAATATTGTTCAGTCATGAATAGCTGGCTTTCTTTGGTTCCAAGTTGCATGGGGTCTGCAGCTAGCCTAAGCTACTCGAAATGAGTCTGACCAAGCCCAAGAGAGGACAATGAATTTTAACACCATATTTATACATATCTTCATGTCTGCCACTGAAGCCAGTCATGTCCAATCACCTATAAATTATAACAGCTGACTTTTCTTGCTTTAGTTTCTTTCCAACCTACCTCTGAGATTTTTTTCTTTCACTAGAATTGAAATAATAAACTTTCTTCCAAATAAGAATTTCTTCACTTTTTCCTTTTTTTAAAAAATTATTTATTTATTTTAGAGAGAGAGAGAGAGAGAAAAAGAGTGAATGTCAAGGAGACTCCATTGAGTCCAGAGCCAGACACGGGCTTGATCCCAGGATCCTGAGATTGTGACCTGAGGAGAAACCAAGAGTCAGATGCTTAACTATCTGAGCTACCCAGGGACCGCAAGAATTTCTTCACTTTCTTTGCAAAGGGACAAGCACAAATTATCTCTCTTTGGTACACTTTGGGCTTTGGAGTTGAACCAAGTGAGCCAGAATCAAATACATTATTAGCCCTTGTCTACCTGACACTTAAAATGTTATTTCAATGGATTATACATAACCCTGCTTCCCAAACTCTAATAACATAAAAGGAGAGCAATAAAATGATACATACCAGTAGCTGTATTTCAATGTAGGTTTTAACAACAATTATGCTAAAGACAGAAAGAGAAATAACAAAATGGGTATGGCATAGATTATTTAAAACTAAGACCAAAGCCTTAAGGAAGATTTCTGATTTGAACTCACTTGAATTCCAGTTCAAACAGGACAGATCAATAGAAATATTAGAAAAAAATCTACTTTCATTTTCAGCAACAAGAACCTTGAAAAGTACAGTTTGAAGCTATGGATTAATAAAAATTTCCTCCACATTAGCTAATCAAATCACATAAAAATAACACTTATGTCTAGGTTAGCATTTGAGGCTATTTTTTTTTTTTTTTTTTTTTTTTTTTTTTGGGNTTTTAGGCTGTGAAAACCCTAGGGGCCTTTGGGCTTGAAACTGTCAATCTGAAGACAGGGTTTAGGGAAGATGATTCCCATGACTTTGTATAATCCAGCCAGAAATTCTAAGAGACTAAAGACAGGGATATATGCTAAGTAAACGGCAGTGGAAAGAGAATTAAAATACTGGATCCTCTGTGACTTTTAAAGCTCACAAAGAGGAAGTGGAAACTTATGTGTTATATGCATATCATATCTCATTCTCTTGAATATATTCAGTCAAATAGTATTATAATACAATAAGGTGATAATAAATCTTGCAAGAAAAACCTCCAAAATTGAACAAAAGAAATCTCATCCTCCTCAAATTCCTTTTAGAGAATTTGAGAGCATAAAGTAGAGACCCTTACTTTACTGACAGATTTTAAAAGTTTATTATTTATCTTAGGAGTATATAACTTTTGACTGTGTAAAAACAGATAAAGTTTGGGATGCAGAAAATTAGGTTCAGGGGATTAGAATTTACAGTATAGATGTAGCTATTCAAAATAGGAAGAGAAACAAGTCGCTGTAAAGTTACAATAAATAGCAAAGAATTAGAATATTAGAAAAGTTGCCCAAATTTGCTAATGAGTAATGTGAAACCCAAGAATGGAGTTTAGACTCCTATAACTTAACTAATTATCACACACATGCATACACAAAGTATAAACATTTGAATTTGGTCTTTGGGAATGTTGTTACTTTCTCCTTGGGGAAATATTATGCCATGTTTCTTTTATTTGATATTGTTCAAATAACATGTTTATTTTTAAGAAAAAATTCTTTCTTTTTTTGTCAGCATTTCAGTTAGGATTTCTCAAAGTACACATACGATGTGTAGTCACTAATATGTTAAAAGAGGAATTCTTCACATCCTAGTATTCATAACCATATATGGATGGTGACAGTGGTATGACTGTAATTAGTAATCATAGCATATACACACATACACACACAAACACACATACATAATTATAATTAAATATAATTATATATAATTAATAATATATAAATATAATATATAATTAAATATAATTAAATTCTATGGTACCAATATTCTATGAACAATCTTCAAATCTTTGCAAACTTTCTACACTTTAACCATAAATATGAGCATGCAAAAAACATTGCCTGTTACTGCCACTAGCTTTATCCTCTGAGTAGCTTGAGTTTTATTGAGCTTTGGATTTCCATAAAATTGAGTATGATATGCAACATTAATTGATTCTGGATGGTACATTTTTGCATAATGATGTTTAAGAAGGGCCTGTCAATACAATTTGTTCTCAATTGTCACAGTGATGTCAAATAAAAAAGTTTCAGGTGCAAATGTGATAATTAATTTCTTCAATTATTTTAACACCATCACCCAAAGAAACACAGCCAAATTTTATATATATACACACACACACACGAAATTTATGAAACACAGCCATTTATGTATATGAAATGTATGAAAAAAGTGTGATGCAAAAATTTAGATGTGTATATCACATTGCTCCAATGCTTTAATGATTTTTACACTTAAAATTTCATCGACATCAATAATTTTATCTTTTACAGGTAATTTCACATTTCATTATGAAATGTGTTGTTTTATTCCACATTTGACACATAAAATATATCATTCTCAGTGCTGAAGGGACTGTCAGGTAGAGTTTAGGCTTACACTTATTTTTCCCTTCTCTCTGCTGAAGTTTCTTGGAGCTGTAATCGCATGACAACTGTCACGTAAGAGCTTGATTCATTAACTCATTTAGTTCAAGAGTGAGCAAAATGAAAGGAAATGGCTTTCTCTGTGCTTTTGCCATAGTAAACATAGGTTCCATTGATGATGATGTATTGATTAACTGCAACTCAACTTGGAATAAATTTACATTATTTTTGCCTTTTGGGGGGTTTGAAATTATGGGGATGTGATGATTCTTCTCTAGATTCATAACATGTTTGTTAGAATTCTTGTTTCTACTAGTTATGTCACATAAGGCTCCCTTAGAGCCTTCTCAATTTCCTGCTTCCTTTTCTTTTCTTTTCTTTTTTTTTTCTTTTTTCTTTTCTTTCCTTTCCTTTCCTTTCCTTTCCTTTCCTTTCCTTTCCTTTCCTTTCCTTTCCTTTCCTTTCCTTTCCTTTCCTTTCTTTTCTTTCTTTTCTTCTTTTCTTTTCTTTCCTTTTTCTTTTTTTCACTGAAATTTTTTCAGATAATCATAGATTCACATGCAATTGTAAGCAACAATACAGAGAGACCCTGTGTATCCCTTACACGGTTTCCACCATGGCAGCATGTTGCAAAACTATAGTACAATACCACATCCAGAATGTTGACTTTGATACATCCTCCAAATGGGACATTTACCTTACAAAAAAAGATCTGCTATGTTGCTTTTGTATAGCCTTGCCTGCTTCCTTCCTGCACCCTACTCTTCCTCCTCAACCCCCTAGGACCAGTTATCAGATCTTCGTTTCTATAATTTTGTCATTTCATAATGTTACATAAATGAAATTATACAATATGTAACATTTTTACATTTACTTGTTTCACTCATAATAATTCTCGGCTTTACTGGATTGTTTTGTGTCAGTAGTTGATCCCTTTTTATTGCTGAATAGTATCCCATGGTATGGATACAGGACAGCTTAATCATTTACCCATTAAAGAACTGGATGGTATCCAGTTTGGGGATTTTATGAGTAAAGCTGCTTTAAACATTCATATTCAGCTTTTAGTGTGAACATGTCCTCACTGATGTGGGATAAAACCCTAGGAGTATAATTGATACATGATAGTTGCATGTTTAGTTTTGTTTGTCTGTTTATTTGTTTTTGTTTGTTTTTTTTAAGAAATGTCAACTGTTTTACAGAGGGGTGTAACATATTAAATTCTCCATGATGGCTGCTATCACTATTTTTATTTTAACCATTCTGATAAGTGTGTAGTGATATCTCATTATGGTTTTAATTTGCATTTCCCTAATACCAAATGATGTCGAACATCTTTTCATGTGATTATTTGCTAACTGCATATTCTCTTTAAGGAAATGTCCCTTCATGTCATCTGCCCATTTTTCAAATGGATTTTTTTTGTGTGTGTTTTGAGCTTTTATACACCCAGGTAATACTCCTTTTTTTGACATGTGGTTTGCAAATATTTTCTCTCATTCTGTAACTTGCCTTTTTGTTCTTGTAGCGAGATACTTTGGAGCACAACAGTTTTTTATTTTTATGATGTTTTGTCTTTCAATTTTCCCTTTATGGATCTTAATTTTGGTAACGAGTCTGAGAATTCTTTGCCCAGACATATTTTAGAAGTTTTTCTCCCATGTGTAGCCTAATAATTTTATAATTTTATATTTTACATTTAAGTCCTTGATTCATTTTGAATTGTTCTTTTTAATATTTAACACTTAGATCAAACTAAGGTTTGTAGGGTTTGCCTACAAACATTCAATTTTTTTTCTAGGTTGCCCAATTTGTTTCTTGTAATTGTTGATAGCATCTCTCACAATCATTTGTATTTCTTTCATATCAGTTGTAACCTCTTTCATTTCTAATTTTATTTATTTGAGCCCTCCCTCCCTCCCTCTCTCTCTCTTTCTCTTTTTTTTTTTTTTTTTTTTTTTTTTTTTTTGCTTAATGAGTTTACCTAAAGTTTGTCAATTTTGTTTATTTGTCAAAGAACTCTATTGATCCATCCTATAGTCTTTCTAGTTTCTATTTCATTTATTTTCTCTCTGTTATTTATTATTTCCTTTCTTCTGCTAACTTAGGGCTTTGTTCATTTTTTTTCTAGTTCTTTGAGATTTACAGTTAGATTGTTTATTTGAAAGTTTTGTTTCATGAGGTAAGCCATCATCATTATAAACTTCTCTCTTAGAACTGCTTTTGCTCCATCCCACAGATTTTGATGTTGAATTTCTGTTTTTATTGACCCATTGGTTGCTCAGTAGTATGTGGTTTAATATCCACGTATTTGTGGTTTTTCCAGTTTTCTTCTTGCAATTGATTTCTAGATTTATAAAATTGTAGTCAGAAAAGATGCGTGGTATGATATCAATCTTCTATTTGTGGAGACTTATTCTGGGGCCTTACATATGATCTTTCCTGGAGAATGTTCCATGTGCACTTGAGAAGAATGTCTATTCTACTGCTTCTCTTAGCCAATCTTTAAGGACAGGTTTGCTATAGACAAAATCTTTTAGTTTTATTTTCTTAGAATTCTTTTTTTTTTTTTTTAAAGATTTTATTTATTTATTTGACAGAGACAGAGACAGCCAGCGAGAGATGGAACACAAGCAGGGGGAGTGGGAGAGGAAGAAGCAGGCTCATAGTGGAGGAGCCTGATGTGGGGCTCGATCCCATAACGCCGGGATCACGCCCTGAGCCGAAGGCAGACGCTTAACCGCTGTGCCACCCAGGCGCCCCTATTTTCTTAGAATTCTTAAATTCATTTCTGAAGCACATGTTCATTGTATATAGAATTTAATAGTATTTTTGTTTCAGCACTTGAAATATATTGTTCCATTTCCTTTGGGTTTCCATGGTTTCTGATGAGAAATCTTCTTTATTCTGATTGTTTCTTCCTATATGTAAGTGTCATTTTTCTCTGGCAGCTTTCAAGATTTTTTTCTTTATCTCTAGCAGACAGAAGTTTAATTATAGTGTGTCTTAGTATGACTTTGTTTGAATTTTCCATTTAGAATTTACTCAGCTTCTTGAATCTGTAGGTTTATGCCTGTGATGGCTAATTTTATGTGTCAACTTGACTAAGTTAAGGGATGCCCAGGTAACTGGTAAAACATTATTGGTAGGCATGTCTGTGAGAGTGTTTCCAGAAGAGATTAACATTTGAATCAGTCAACTAAAGAAAAAATGCCCACACCAGTGTGAGTGGGCATCACCCAATCAACTAAGCCCTCAAACAAAATGAAAGAGGTGAAGGAAGAGCAAATACTTGCTTCTTCTTTCCTTGAGCTAGGACACCATCTTCTTCTGCCCTTGGACATCAGCATTCCTGATGCTTAGGCCTTCAGATTTAAGGACTTATACCAGTGGCCTTCTAGCTTTAAGGTCTCCAGTTCTCAGAGATTCTCACAGATCTCATGCCATTGGTCTCAGGACATTGGTCTAAATCATACCACTGTCATTCTTGGTTATCTAGTTTTCAGAAAGCAAATGTGGAACTTCTTAGTCTCCACAACCATGGGAGACTATTCCTGTAATAAGTCTCAATTTGTAAATATCTACCTATCTATCTATCTGTCATCTATCTATCTATCAATCATCTATCTGTCTGTCTTGTTAGTTTTGTTTCTTTGAAGAGCCCTAACATCATGTCTTTCCAAACTTCAGATGCTGTCAGCTATTATTTCTTTGAGTACATATTTAGTCTTACCCTCTTTCTTTTTTTCTTTAGGATCCTAAAATATGAATGGAGCAGGTCCTTGAGTCTCCTTATTTTTCTTTAGTCTGATACATCTCTGTTGGTTAGCTTGTATAAATTTTGTTCTTCTATCTTCCAGCTCACTGATTCTCTCCATTTTTTTACTCCTACTGCTGCTAAGCTCACCCACAGTGTTTTATATTTTAGTTATAAATACTTCCTTAAGTTTTAAATTTTCCATTTGGTGGTCATTCTATGTTTTCCTGAGACTTTTTATTTCATTTGTTAAGGCTTTCTTCTCTCATTCTGCTATTGAAACCATCCACTGAGTTCTTTATTTTGGTCATTTTTAGTTCTAATATTTCCATGCAGTTCTTTACATCTTCTATTTATTTCTTTGTTGAGGCTCTTTTTTTTTTTAATTTATAGTTTGTTCATATTTTCTCATTGAAGCATTTTTATTATGGCTACTTTAAAATTTTATTAGTTCATTCTAACATTAATATCATCTTTGTATTGGCATTTGTTGATGGTCTTTTATCATTTAGTTGGAGAAATTCTTAGTTCTTGGTATGACAAAGGATTTTCTATTGAAACTTGGACATTTTATGTTATATTATTAAACTCTAAGTCTTGTTTACATCTTCTCTTTTAATTGGCCTTAGTGACACCATTCTGGAAAGGGAAAGGAGGAGGTGCTGCCTCTTTACTGCCAGATGAAGTTAGAAATCTAGATTGTTCCTCAGATTTGTTGATAACCAAGGAGGATGCTCCTGGTTAGTGTTTGGCTGACTTTAGACTTCTACCCTTCCATGTGGTCACCAGTGACACAGTGGTAAGAATGGCCTTGTTGTAAAGGTCATTTGGGCAATTGTAAAAAACTTAATTACATCTCCTCTGATACCACCTCATCTAAGAAGGAAAGATATACTTCACTATCTCAAGGAGGGGTAGAATTCCAGGCTCTTCAGGAGGTATTCATGTGTTTTCTTATCTCTACCCTTCAGTCTTCTTATATTTGCTTTATGTATAATCTTCAGGATTTTAAGTTGCACTTTGTGGGAAGAATAAGAAAAAGTATGTCTACTCACCCTTCCCATAAGCATAAATCCTGTTTCTTTTTAAAAGACTATATGGATATACACATAATTTATTTTTTCAAGTTGGGAGATTAAGCTTATCTTTTTTTTTGAATTTTGAAAATGAATGACAATGAAGTAGAATGTGGAAAACACAAGTTTCAGGAAAGTCAAATGCTGCTGCAATTTTTGCTCTGCCACTTTCAAACTATGTGAACTTGGCAATTTAATTAATTTCCTGAAGTTTTATTTTCCTTATATGAATATATGAGGGAAAACGAATGTAAGAATAGACACTTTTTTTTAAAGATTTTATTTATTTATTTGACAGAGATAGAGACAGCCAGCGAGAGAGGGAACACAAGCAGGGGGAGTGGGAGAGGAAGAAGCAGGCTCATAGCGGAGGAGCCTGATGTGGGGCTCGATCCCATAACGCCGGGATCACGCCCTGAGCCAAAGGCAGATGCTTAACTGTTGTGCCACACAGGCGCCCCAAGAATAGACACTTTTTAATGTTACTTTTAATATTGAAATAATCCTCTGTAAAATATCTGGCATATAATACAAAATGCTCATCAAATAATTTTAATAATGTTAAATTTCCCATGTAAGTGAAAAAATGATAACAAATTAGTCCCCCCCCAAAGTAGAGTGTACTTCTCTTTTTTTCACATTTCTAAATTCACTTTTCTGTGTAATATTGGTGATTGTGTGATTTCTGTTGATTCCTTTATTTCATTACAATATCTAAACTGATCTTATTTTCTACTTTTAAAAGTCGCATGGTTCAGTTAACTTTTTTTTAGCTATTCGAAGGTACATTTTAAAATGTAGTTATTATTTTATGTACATTTTAATTGTATTAAATAATATATGCCCAAATTGAATTTATTTAAGCAGTTGTAAACCGTTGAGCATTTATAATTTACTTTGAGGTGGAATATTGACTTTATATAAAATGTGTTCTACAAACAGAAATTTACTACTGACAAAATCCTAATTAGGAAAAACAAATTTCCAAGACCCATGATAATGTTTTAAACTCCTTCAGTAAATGCTTTTAGAAAGCCTAATTAATCACCATTTTTTGAAGTCACTATTTAAAATAAAGTCTATATAATGCTAAAGTGAAATAAGTCAAGCAGAGAAAGACAATTATCATATGATTTCTCTCATCTATGGAACATAAGAACTAGGAGGATCGGTAAGGGAAGAAAGGGATAAAGAAAAGGGGGGTAATCAGAAGGGGGAATGAAACATGAGAGACTATGGACT
>NC_048219.1:96733392-96748211 GCF_002007445.2 Ailuropoda melanoleuca
CCCCCCCGCTGCTTGCTCTCTCTCTCTGTCAAATAAATAAATAAATAAAATCTTTAAAAATGTATATGAAGTACATATACTTTACAAGTAATTTAAAATGTGTCTTGAGTGCTTACTTAGGTAGTAATATGTGAAAAAAAACTGAATAAACTAATATTTATTTAACATCTTCTACATAGCAAGTATGATATTTTGTGCTTTGTCATATGTGGTATGTTCCCTATATACCGACTTTGCTGAGAATGTTTATCGTGAATGGATGTTGAATTTTGTTAAATGCTTTTTCTGTGTCTATTGAGATGATCATATTTATTTTATCTTTCTTTTTGTTCATGTGGTGTATGATATTGACTGATTTGTGAATGTTAAACTGTTTTGCGGTCATGGGATAACTTTTACTTGATCACGGCATATGATCCTTTGAACATATCATTTAATCCAGTTTGCTTAATGTTTTGCTTATGATTTTTCATGTATGTTCATCAGGGAATTTGGCCTGTAATTTTCATTTTTGCAGTGTCCCTCTCTGGTTTTGGTACCAGGGTAATGCTGACTTATGAAAACAAGTTTAGAAGAGTTCCCTCTCTTCTATTCTTTGGAAAGGTTGAAAATGATTGGTACTAATTTATCTTTAAATACTTGATAAAATTCACTTGTGATGCTATCCAGTCCTGAACTTCCCTTTGTCAGGTTTTAGGGTATTGCTTCAATCTCCTTATTAGCAATTGAGCTATTCATATTGTCTCTTTCTTAATGATTCAGTCTTGGTAGGTTGTATGTTTCTAAGAACATATCCATTTATTGTAGGTTGTCCAATTTTCTGGTGTATAATTTTTCATAGTAGTCTCATGATTCTTTGTATTTCTCTGGTATCAGTTGTAACACCTCTTTTATTAATAATTTTATTTATTTGGTCTAGTTGGTTAATTGATTTATGACAAAGGAGCCAAGAATATACACTGGGAAAAGTATAATGTCTTCCATAAATAATGCTGGAGAAACTGGGCAGCCACATGCAAAAGAATGAAGTTGGACCTTTCTCTTCCACCATACATAAAAATTAAATCAAAATAAATTAAAGATTTAAATTTAAGACCTGAAGATATAAAACTCTTAGAAAACATAATAAAACATAAGGGGTAAATTCCTGGACATCAATCTTGACAATTTTTTTGGATTTGATACCAAAAGCAAGGGCAACAATAGCAAAAATAAAAAAAGCAGGACTACATCAAATGAAAGCTTCTGTATCACAAATAAAATTATCAACAAAATAAAAGACATCCTATGGAATTGGAGAAAATATTTGCAAATCATACATCTGATAAGGGGGTAATATCCAAAATATACAAAGAACGCACACAACTCAATAACAAAAATACAATCAGATTCAAAAATGGGTAGAGAAACTGAATGGTCATTTTGTTCAAAGAAGACATACAGTTGTCCACAGGTACTGAAAGGTGTTCAACATCACTAATCATCTGGGAAATGCAAAGCAAAACCACAATGAGATATTACCTTACACCTGTTAAAAGTTGTTATCAAAAAGACAAGAGATGGCAAGTGTTGATGAGGATATGGAGATAAGGGAACACTTGCACCTTCCTTATGGGAATTTAAATTAGCATGGAGGTTCCTCAATAATTTAAAAATAGAATTGTCATGTGGTCCAGCAATCCCACTTTTTGGTATTTATCCAAAAAAAAGGGGGGGGGAGGTATTGAATAAATATCTGCATTCCTACGTTCATTGCATTATTATTTATAAAAGCCAAGATATGGAAACAACCTAAGAGTTCATCAATAGATGAATGGATAAAGAAAATGTGAGAGATATATACACACACTCACATACCTATACACACATGGAATAGAATATTATTCAGTCATTAAAAAGAAGGAAACCCTGTCATGTGTGAAAACATGGATGGACCTTGAAGGCAATATATTAAGTAAAATAAGCTGGACAGAGAAAGACAAATACTCTGTGGTATTACTTATATATGGAATCTAAATAAAAAGTAAAACTCTTAGTTTACCAAGAAACACAGAGTAAAAATGATTGCCAGGGACTGGGAGATGGGAAAAATAGGAAGAGGTTAGGAAAAGGTACAAACTTTCAGGTACAAAATGAATATGGTCTGAGGATCTGAACTCTAGTATGGTGACAGTAGTTAATAGCACTGTATTGTACATTTGAAATTTGTTACGGGAATAGAATTTAAATGTCCTCACACAGAGACAGAAGAGAAATATATGAGGTGATTGATGTGATCATTAACTAGATGGAAAAAATCCTTATACAATTGATATGTATATCAAATTATCATTGTGTACACTTTATTTAGACTTCTTAAAATTTTATGTCAATTATACTTCACCAATAATTGTACCTTCTCTTTAATTTTAAATATATAAAGCAAATACAAATAACAAAGAGTTTCAGTGGCAACCTCAAAAAAGGGAAAAAGAAGAGAAAAAAAAGTTCAGTTGACAGCACAGATTTCATTATCTGTTGAGCCTTTTAGTGTTGGGATATGCCCCTTGGTATATTTTCAAAGCAGTCACTTCTGTACAATTTTTGAGTGTATCTATGTATGTTAAAATATATGCACAATTTGTCATTTTTAACCACGTTTAAATGTATGATTCAGTAGTATTGATATGCATGATATTGAGCAATCATTACCACTTTCTATTTCTTCGACATTGTCTTCACTCTAAACAGAAATCCTGTACTCATTAAGCAACAGCTCTCCATTCCGTCCCTGGTACTTCTAATTTATTATTTGCTGTATGTTTCATATCAAGTAAGATCCTACAATATTTGTTATTTTGTGATCTGGCTTATTTCAGTTAGCATAATGTTTGCAAGTTTCCTCCATCTTGTAGCATCTATCACAATTAAATTTATTTTTATAGCCAATAATATTGCATTGCGTGTATATACCCCATCTTGCTTACCTACTCACCTGTTGAAGGACACTTAAATCATTTCCATCTTTAGCTATTGTTAATAAGGCTACAATGAACTTTTGTGCACAAATATCTACTTGAGTTCTTGTTTCCAACTATTTTGTGTATTTACGTAAGATCGGAGTTAGTGTGTCATTTAGTAATTTTATTTTTCACAGCACGTTTTAACAAAGTATTTTAAAAAGTTTAAGTCTAAATGTGAATGAAAAGTAAAAAAATAAAACTCTTAGATATAAATAACTCATGACCATGAGTTACCAAAGTTTTCTTAAAAGGATACTAACTGAAAGGAAAGAAAAATGATGTAGACATTACTTTTAACATCAAGAACATATGATCATGAAAAAAAAATACTAAGATTGTGAAAAAACTAAACCACAAACTGACAAGCCATAGATTGTTGAACTACATATATGGGTATGTGGTTTAAAATAAATATATCTGTGATAAACATTTCTGTCAATATTTTATAGGTGGAATATATAAATAACTCCTAAATCAAAAAAAAAAAAAAAGAACCAAATTGAAAATGAGTAAGTATTGAACAGCTACTTCAAAAAGAGGAACTCAAAAAGTGAATGCATGAATAGGTGTTCAATCTCCTTAGTCATTGGGGAGACACTAAGAAAAACTTGAATGACCTATACCTGGTACAATCACAAAAATGGCCAAAACAAAATACCAAATTTGGACACAAAAGTGGAGCAAGCAGAACTCTCATGCTCTGCCAGTGGAAGTGCACAAATGGTCAAACCCCTGTGGAGAATTATCTGGCAGGACCTTCTGTGACCCAGCAATTCCACTTTAAGTATATCCCAGCAGAAATGGATATATATGTTCATCAAAACATGCATGCAAGAAAAAAAAGACACATTTAAGAATAATAGCACTATTCAGAATATCCCAAACCTTGATACTACCTAAATACTCTTAAACAATAGAATGAATCAATTATTATGAAATCACACAGCTGTTACTATACAGCAAAGACATTGAAATAAATGATTGCTACCCCAAACCATAATTTAATCTTGCAAATATGGTGTTGAGCAAAAGAAGACAGAAGTAAATGGTTGCTGGGATGCGTGGGTGGCTCAGTGGGTTAAGGGTCCTACTCGATTTCAGCTCAGGTCTTGATCTCAGGGTCATGAGTTCAAGGTCCACACTGGGCATTGGGCTCTACTTAAAAAAGCAGAAAGAAGGAAAGAAGAAAGAAAGAAAAGAAAGAAAGAAAGAAAGAAAGAAAGAAAGAAAGAAAGAGAAAGAGAGAGAAAGAAAGAAAGAAAGAAAGAAAGAGAAAGAAAGAAAGAAAGAAAGAAAGAAAGAAAGAAAGAGAAAGAAAGACAGAAGAAAGAAAGAGAAAGAAAGAAAGAAAGAAAGAAAGAAAGAAAGAAAGAAAGAAGAAAGAAAAAAAAGAAAGAAAGAAGGAGAGGAGGGAGGAGGGAAGAAAAGGTTGTTTACTGTATGATTCCATTAAAATAAAACTCAATAAATGCAAAAGTAATATCTGAGGATAGAAATCAAGATAGTGGTTAACTTTGGCAGAGATAATGATGGAGAGAAGGAACCCATGACATGATTGTTGTATTTCTAGATCCATGAGCTGTTTCTCTCACGCTTTTCTTTCAGTTTCTTAAAAATACGTTTCTACTGTTATCTTGCTTTCTGTGATGCTCTTGCAAAATCACTTCTACTTTATTTTCTTTCATTCATATGTAACTTGTTCTTTTTGTGTGGGGTCCTAGATATTTTTTTTAAATATATCTTCAAATTCTATTAGTTCTCCTAAAATATGTTTTATAGTTGACCCATCCAGGCCCATTTTCTCAGGTAAATTGTAGAGCTCTTTAATTTGTAGTTCTGAATCCATCCTCTTTTCTTCCAAAGAGTTAATGTTTATGTTAAATTTTTAAATAATACTCCTAAATATATATTGCTGTACTATCCTTCTCCAGATACTTTTATTTCTTTTTGTCTATATGCATGCCCATTTTTTCTCTTTCATATCCCCTTCAATTCTTATGACTTCTCCTATATTTTTGTTTTTAAATCCTTGGATGTTTTCATTTATCCTCTCAATCTCAAGCTAAGCTTTCACTCAAAGCTATTCTTTGATTTAGCACTTTGTAATTCAGACTTTACGTCTCAAGTAATATAGTCCTTTCTCCAGTTTTTCTTAGTTCCATCAATTTCATTTTATAATTTTGTGTATTTCTACTGAGTTTTTGAATTTCTAAAGTTATATATTTCTTATATTTTGTTTGTAATAAATTATGTTAAATTTATGTTACTTTTATATATTCTCCACATGGCTTTTTAATGGCATCTGATTCCTAATTTATTATGTTTTGGTGTGGTTTGTGGTTGATCATTGGAAATAGTATTTGCATCCATGAAAACTTCGTTCCTTATTTTCTTTTTTTCTCCTTAGGACAGGCTATTTATCAAATTTTCCTGTCTTTTTCTATTTGTTTTCATAGATGTTTGAGATAATGTGGGCTAGTGATAGCTGATGTATTTATAACAATTGGTAAAAATATGAGTTGGCTTATTATTTTCTTAGCTAAAATCCAACCTCTTGTGTTGGAATCATGAAGTGCAGTTTATGCACTGAATTACTTTTCGTGTTCTTTTTGGAGGGATATGGGGCTTTGTGATTTCTTTTCCCCCATGGGTGAGGAGCCCACATTTGTTTTGTTGTTGCAGTTGTGTGTTTGTTTTTGTAGATCCTTTAATTTCTACCTCCTGTTTTTGTTTTGTTTTGTTTTGTTTTGTTTTTTGCCTTTTTCTGCCAAGCCTGTAGACCTAGCTTTCTCTTCAGTTTGTATACTTTTCTCCCAGAAGCTTTGCCTTCCGAGAGGGTCTCCTCCATTCTTTACACTTTCTAAGCTTCCGTAGATGGTGCTCTGTCTATCAGGTCTCAGAGATGTTTTTGGTTATTCTCTCACTCAGAGTAGACCCTCTCCTGTGCGTGAGGTTATCAGTATCAGGGCACATCCCAGATCCCAAGGCATGTCCCTTCTTCAGGGCAGTCCTGTCTCCGCTCCCCTCTGGCAGTGTTCCTGACCTGATTCCCATAATTTCAGACTTTTATTCACCCATTTGCAAGTGAATTGAAGTCTGTAGCTTTCGGTGTCGCCTAGCTTAGCTCTAGTGGTGGGTTATGTGCAGTTTTATTTTCTGTCCTTTCTGATATGTTTGGTTTTTACAGAATACCTTTGGAAATTTGGATTTAGATTACTTACCTGGAGTGGGTCTATTAACTTCTTTCTAGTTCCATGAAGTCTCATTTCCTCAGAGTGGTCTCAATGGCTTCTGCTGGGCTGCCCACATCAGTTTGGGCAAGCAATGAAGAATGTGCTGTATCAAAGAAACTCTTTAATCTTGGCATGTGATACATGTGATGGCTGGCCACCTACCATCTCTACCTGTTCCTCCTACAGTACAGTTCACGGACCTGACAAAGTCTGATTCTTAAACACTCAACCTGTGGTCTTATTTTCCACACTGTTCAAGTTATTGATATATTCATTTCTTCTGAGCATTAAGCACCACTTCCCTAAAATTGGGACATCTGAGGTTTTTGATTCATTACACAAAAATCAATTCTTGATAGATTTTTATATTTTTGCACATATTTGTATAATTTGGTGTGTATTATTAGTGACATTTTGAAGAATCAAGTATTAAAAGTGAGACAATTATGTATACATGTATATTTGTGTACACATTATTAAGACATTTTAGCTATTGACAAATCTTAAATAATGAAAATCTTAAATAAAAGGATATCATGTAATCTCTTAAAATGTTGTAGAATATTCTATTGCACAATTGACTGTATTATTTGATAAAGAAACTAAAGATGAATTTTTTAAGTTAAATTTTTAATAAATATTTGGTCATGACAATTATATTAGTAATGAACGTTATGCGTTCTTTCTTCACAATATTCCATACATTTGTTAGATATTGTGTAAACTAGATATTAATATTAATGAAAGGCCAATAAAAAACACATTACTAGTTATGTTTTATGCTTTGATCTTCAATGAGATTAAGAAATTTGCCAGAACTGCACAGCAGGTAAAAGACAGTGACAGAATTTGAGCACATCTAGCACTTAAAGTTTTTGGTTTAAACAAGTGCATTTTATTCTCCTGATTAATGGAAAAGAAGCTGCAGTACTTAAAAATGCCTTTAATGTGAAATGGGTTTATCCTAATTTACTAGAAGCAAATGTATTTGTTTTTCTTTTCTGCAAGCCCATCCTTTGCACTTTAAAATGGACCTCTTGTTACCTGTGAACTGTTCTTCCAAAGCCAAAAATAAATTGAAACTCCCTTCAAATCTTAATTGCTTCAAGTGTTTAATCTACACAATAAGGCCAATAACCCTGACATACTTCACATGGCTGATGAGCAAGAAGGCAAATAGAAAGACACAGACAAACACAACTGTAAAGCTCTTGTAAATAAAATACAGCTATATAAATGCAAAATAACAATAATAATTATAATTGCTTTTGAACACAAGAATTTCAGAATGTAACTGCTGGTAAATACCTCCCCTCTTTGAGAATCCACATTCATAATAGAACAGTTAATTGTGTTTTTCCTTTTGTATGTTGACAGCCGATCAGAAGAGCAGGGAATTAGCTGTTACGGTAACCATGTTGCTTGAAGCAGACCAACAGAAATGAGTTTGTGAACCCTCAGACCTTACTTAGATGATGTTATTTGGCTACTGTGCTTCTATCTGGTCTTTGCTGTTTTAACTCTAACAACCAAGACCATTCTTTTGAATAAACAGAGTTCTCCAAGACTTGGAGTCACTTGCCTTCTCCAGGGAGCTCCACACATTAGTGAGGTTCCAGACTAGGGCTTCTTCACTGTTCATAGGCGACTTACTGCCCTTTTCCTCTGAGCTGTTGTTGGCCCTTTTTTCTCCTAGACTCCTTCTGATTATGTCATTTTTCTTGATGTGCCTTAGATACTGCTATGAAGTCTCTGGTGATATATTCCTCTCTTAGGAAAATATTCTCTTTGTCAACATGGAGCACTCTATATTTGTATTAGGACCCCCATCAAAGCATATCTCCGTTATAGTTGATCAACTGAATCACTTCTCTGTCCTGGCAACTCAAGAAAGAAAGTTCAGCCCTATTGTTCTTTTCTCTCTTAGTATTGCTTAGTACTGTGGTGTGAAACATCATGAACAGATCAGTGAATAATTTAGAGCAACTCAAGACTCGATCTTGTGAAAATAGGGTAGGGGATTTGCCTTTTCTTTAAATGTGAGTGACTGGAGACAGAATTTTTCCTAGGCATTTAGACAGTGCTCAAAAGAGAAAATCAAGACTCTCATTATTGGTTTTCGAAGAAAAATATGAAGTACAAACACATGCACACATGCACACACACGTGCAAACACATGCACACATGCACACACATGCACACACACATGCACACACACATGCACACACACACATGCACACACTGACAGCTACAGAGTCAGGTCAGTCTTACTGATGTATTTAGTATATAGATAGGTATCTAATAGTACTTTACTGGAATTTAACTGAATAACCCCTGGTGTTACCCTTGTCTAAAAACTAGCTTCCTCAGAAGCTTTTCCTGATGAATTTATTTTGGTAAGATCCAAGTTCTCAGAAGCATTTTGCTGTGGTTGGTCTCACAGTTGGCCTTTATTACTAATATGAGTGCACTCAAAGGTGCTTAAATAAGTCCTTCAGGATATGCATATATTCCTTCTTGTACCCATTGTGTAGCATCCAACCACTTTCTCCACAATAATCATGATCAATCATCTCAGCCACTTCAGATGCCCCCTTCTGTACCTCTCAATTCAGTGGCACAAAGAACTCCAAATGGTCGTATCTCATCCCCAAAATTCAATTTATTGAAACCATGATTGTTTTCAATGGTGGCAGTATTCCCTCTTAGGACCAGGACTTCGATTTCATCAAGCAAATGGTTGAAGAAACAAGAAATAAAAGTTTCTAACATGTTGTATCAGATATAATAGCAAGACATAGAACCCCCACCTGCATCTTCTGGTGTCTGGGGAAACAGTACTAGACTCTGGATGCTGATTTAAAATTTATATTGTTGTGGGATCGAGCCCCACATCAGGCTCCTCTGCTTGGAGCCTGCTTCTTCCTCTCCCACTCCCTCTGCTTGTGTTCCCTCTCTCGCTGGCTGTCTCTGTCAAATAAATAAATAAAATCTTTAAAAAAAATTTAAAAAAATTATATTGTAACTCAGGGGAAAACCTCTTACCATCTCAGGGTGTTGTCTTCCAATTTGATTCCTATTCATTGATCTGTTCATGACAAGGATATATCTGAAAGGTCCATAGATTTGAGCTCATTGCTAAGCCTCCTTGTCCATAGAAAGAGGTGATCATATGTGGAGTTCCATGACAATTCATGAGAAGAATGTTCATACTGGCAGAAGTCCTGTATCATGAAAACAGAAATCACTTTCAAAATAAGTTCATATTCCCTTAAAGACAAATCAATGTTTTCTCCATAAAAAAGGAACCAAAATAGTCAACTTCTATCAAGCTGCTTTTGTAGTTTTATAGTAGGATAGAATTACTGGGAGCACAGGGTTGGCCTCTGTTGTTCCGAGTTTAGGCATTTGGCAGTAGAGCCTACCAAAGCAACTGCACTGTGGGGGAATTCCAAGCTGTTGAGCTCATACAAGACTTCATTTTAGATGCCTTGGCCATTTTATTCATGGACCCTGTCAGCAAGAATCAGGGTATTCAATTAAAGTTAATAATACTCTATTACATACTTGAAAGTTGCTGAATGAGTAGATCTTAAAAGTTCTCACACACACACAAAAAGGAAATAATAATTATGTGGTGTGATGAAGGTATTAGTTAATGCTATAGTGGATATTATTTTGCAATATATCAGTGTATCAAATCAACATATGTACACCTTAGGGGCGCCTGGGTGGCATAGTGGTTAAGCGTCTGCCTTCGGCTCAGGGCGTGATCCCGGCGTTATGGGATCGAGCCCCACATCGGGCTCCTCCGCTATGAGCCTGCTTCTTCCTCTCCCACTCCCCCTGGCTTGTGTTCCCTCTCTCGCTGGCTGTCTCTATCTCTGTCGAATAAATAAATAAAATCTTTAAAAAAAAAATATGTACACCTTAAAGTTGCATGATGTTTTATGTCAATTATATCTCAATAAAACTAGAAATAATAAATAAATAAACAAATAAATGCCAATGGACATTCACAAGATGTCTCATCTTCTTGAAGTGAGACTCTCTGTTACAGTGAATGCCTTCTGATGGACATTTACAAGAGCATGCATATATTTAGAAGTTATGTGCACTCTAAGTAGTCTGTTTGCATACCATTTCCTCAGATCCCCTTGTCAATCATTTCCCAATCTTGTTTTCTCTGAGTCAGTAGATAACTATGAATCAGGGTATATCCACGTACCAAGACTCTATCTCCTTCCCTGAAAAGTAGACAAAAGATCCATTGCCTGAATTTCCATTCACTTGGTGGACATTCTCCCATTACTATAATTGAAGACCATCCATGAGTGGAATTGTAGACATGCAGAAGATATGCTCTTCTAGCTGCTGTCAACATTTCATTCAGACAGAACATCTGTATTCTCTAACTAGTGTGTTAGTCGTGCTTTCTGTAATAAAACTACAAAACAAATAAACCAAAAATCCCTCAAGCTTGCATCGAGAAACATATTACTCAAGAAATGCAAGAAATGACTGATCTGTCTGGGGCAGAAGGAGCTGGTTACACAGGTGTGTTCACTTACTGAAATTCATTGATAGTTATAATTATGATGTAAACAAATTTTGGAAGGAAAGTTAAATTTCAATAAGAACAGTTCTGCTTTAAATTCCATAAGTAGGCATAACAGAAAAAATAGAAAAACAACAAACATTGAGCTGGCTCCAAAGAGAAGCTCACCCATGTAATCGAAAGATTATACTCATGAAAAGAAAAAGGAAACAGCATTAATTGGAAATGGATTTCCCACCAATCTGATAATTATTTTATTCTATTTATTTTATTTTATTATTTTATTATTCTCCAGGCAAATTAATACAAACACTTCCAAAGAAAGGGGCATAAGGTCAAATAGGTGGCTTCTTAGTGAAGCAGCAACACCAAACAGGAGACTTTCAAACAATTTGTGCGCCCTTCTCTGCACAGAGATGCCTGGCTAGGACACAGGGGCATAAAGTCAGTCTAAGTTGTGCTCACCAAGTCACGTGCTTTGGTATGGGTCTAATTGTGCCCTCTAGAGGAAAGTGATCTTTTTTTTTTTCCTAATTCATACTAGATATATCCTAACAGAACCCACAATCTTTACATGGCATTCTTTGAGTCTAGCAGAAACTTTGTATAAACTGTACTGTTTCTTCTTCATTGATAAGCCAGGAATTTGCATGGTGGGGCATTTTCCAATGGGCCATATGCCACTTGGTCCTCAACTTCTCATGTAATGCTGAGCTTAAAATGTTTCCTTAAAAGCAAAAATTATATCCATCTGAGGCTATGGATTTTAGAAACTACAGCTATTATAAACTTGTTGGTGGTTCTTCCAGAAACATTTCTGTTTTAGAAAAGTCAAGAGCACCATCAATATTGTAATAAGAGACTCATTACTGTCTTATGAAATATTTCCTTGTTGAGAATCTCTAAGGCAGAATTAGATGTTTTAGACAGCCAAACATCTTGGGAGACCTTTCTCAAGGAACAAATATGCAACAAAAGACTGCAGTAAGGTCTGTGCTAATTATTAGGGACCAATATGTGGGTTAATTAAGATTAATTAGCAGGCAGCACTACCTTAAATTAAGAAATGGAAACTGACATCAATTAGCTATATACTCAGTGTCAGGGACTGTGCTTTCACATCCTGTTATCTCATTGAATAATCTCAACACTTCTCTTATTTAGTCCCAACAACCTCCCTGCACATTTTGCTAGTTATTATTCACATTTCACAGGTGATGGAACTGTGCTTAGGTAGTCTTAAGAGATCCCTAAGGTAACGCAGAGCATATAGAACAGCACATGGTGTGAAATAGTGTCTGTCTCCTTCAAATCCCATTCACTCTTGCAATTTTTTATATCATACAGCACCTTTTTTTAATTGGAGTATCTTCAATGGTATATGCCCTCAGTCCCACACACATACACAGGTTCAATGGCAGGCTACTTTTCTAATTACTCTCATCTTAGGGTAACACTAGATTTAGCAAGTTTTGCACACACACCAGCTGCCAGTAAAATGGGGAACACTATGAACATGCCAGGTGGTAAATGAAAACCACTTTAGGCTTAAAAACTCTCCACGCATGGAGATGACAGTCTATACAAATGATTCTTTGCTCTTTCCTCCTTCATTCTGCCCCTCCTCCTGACCATAATCTTTTCTATCCTGGGCCAAAAATCATTTGTTTGAACTCTGCCCCGACTTTGATTGGCATTGCCCTTGTAAGTATCGGTCACCTGTTAATCACAGGCATGGCTACTGGCCCTTGGCAACTTATTCTTTATTTGATTTTCACAAGGGCAAAGCAAAAAAGAGAAAGAGAGAGAGAAAGAGAGAGGGAGAGAGAAAGGAAAATTCAGTGAGCATCTCCAGTTCTTTTATTAATATTAACTCTGGGAGGTAATAGGACAAGTCGAATTCATGCACCTGCTAATTGGTCCAGGCAGAGAGTCTACATTTCTTACTTGAGGACACTTGGTTATGCAGAAAAAGTTCATATTTCAGCAGGACTATAATCAATATATCACCTATATTAGCTTCATGTCAACACACAAGGGTTCATTATTAAGCAGATTCTGAAGGGTTCACTGAATATTGCACTTTGAAATGTGTGTCTGGTGCCTGGGAGTAATTTCCAGCCAGTCTCCGGGGAACTAGGACACATTTAAAAGGATTTAGGAGTAGAAATCTTTCACTTAAGAAAATCCATTTCAGCAATTCGCACATTAAGGAAACGGGAAATGTTTCTTTACCAATTTCACTGCCATTGGATGGGGGAAGCCTCCAGTAAAATACAGGCAATTTTATTGTAGTTATTGTAGTAATAGCTGTATAAGTGGGAGCTTTGTCCTGTCCCACCCTCTTGCAATTATGGAATTACTCAATCCATCATAGCAATTGTTTATTACATGCACATTCCAAGGACAAGTGCCTTTTACTGAATAACAGTAGCCAATGACTACTGAGCACCTAATGAGTGTTTGCCAAGAACTTTAAAATACTTTCTGTTGGGGCACCTGGGTGGCTCAGTAGGGAAGGCTCAGGTCATAATCCAAGGGTCCTGGGATCTATCCCCCTGTCTGCCTCCCTGATCAGCAGAGGGTTTGCTTCTCCCTCTCCCTCTGCTGCTCCCCCTGCTTGTGCTCTCTCACTCTCTGTCAAATAAATAAATAAAATCTTTGGAAAAAAATAAATGAAATGCTTCATGTTATTTAGCCCTCACATCAAGGAAGTAGTTGCCCTAACTATGCGTCATATATAGGCATAGGGATTTGGAGAGGTTAAGGGAACTCCCCAAATTTACATAATTAAAATGGGTCCAAATTTACATAATTAAAATGACCCAAGCACATGGATCGGAAGAATTAACATAGTTAAAATATCCATGCTACCCAGAGCAATCTACACTTTCAATGCTATCCCAATCAAAACCGAGGACATTTTTCAAAGAACTAGAACAAATAGTCCTTAAATTTGTATGGAACTAGAAAAGACCCCAAATCGCCAAGGAACTGTTGAAAAGGAAAAACAAAGCTGGGGGCGTCATAATGCCAGATTTCGAGCTGTACTACAAAGCTGTGATCACAAAGACAGCATGGTACTGGCAAAAAACAGACACATAGATCAATGGAACAGAATAGAGAACCCAGATATGGACCCTTGGCTCTTTGGGCAACTAATCTTTGATAAAGCAGGAAAAAACATCCGGTGGAAAAAAGACAGTCTCTTCAATAAATGGTGCTGGGAAAATTGGACAGCTACATGCAAAAGAATGAAACTTGACCACTCTCTCACACCATACACAAAAATAAACTCCAAATGGATGAAAGACCTCAATGTGAGACAGGAATCCATCAAAATTCTAGAGGAGAACATAGGCAACAACTTCTATGACATCGGCCAGAGCAACCTTTTTCACGACACATCGCCAAANGTGACACATCTCCAAAGGCAAGAGAAACAAAAGACAAAATGAACTTGTGGGACTTCATCAATATAAAAAGCTTCTGCAGAGCCAAGGAAACAGTCAAAAAAACTAAGAGGCAGCCCACGGAATGGGAGAATATATTTGCAAAGGACACCACAGATAAAGGACTGGTATCCAAGATCTACAAAGAACTTCTCAAACTCAATACACGAGAAACAAATAAACAAATCATAAAATGGGCAGAAGATATGAACAGACACTTTTCCAATGAAGACATACAAATGGCTAACAGACACATGAAAAAATGTTCAAAATCATTAGCCATCAGGGAAATTCAAATCAAAACCACACTGAGATACCACCTTACGCCAGTTAGAATGGCAAAGATAGACAAGGCAAGAAACAACAATTGTTGGAGAGGATGTGGAGAAAGGGGATCCCTCCTACATTGTTGGTGGGAATGCAAGTTGGTACAGCCACTCTGGAAAACAGTGTGGAGGTCCCTTNGAGATAAAAGTGTGGTATCCAAGATCTACAAAGAACTGCTCAAACTCAATACATGAGAAACAAATAACCAAATCAAAAAATGGGCAGAAGATATGAACAGACACTTTTC
>NC_048219.1:96748311-96751897 GCF_002007445.2 Ailuropoda melanoleuca
CCATAAGAACTAGGAAGATCAGTAGGGGAAGAAAGGGATAAAGAAAGGGGGGTAATCAGAAGGTGGAATGAACCACTAGAGACTATGGACTATGAGAAACAAACTGGAGGGCCTCAGAGCAGAGGGGGGTGGGGGAATGCGATAGACCAGTGATGGGTAGTAAGGAGGGCACGTATTGCATGGTGCACTGGGTGATATATGCAACTAATTAATCATCTAACTTTGCATCAGAAACCGGGGATATGCTGTATGGTTACTAACATAATATAATAAAACATCATTAAAAATATATAAATAAATAATACATAAATAAATAAATAAAATAAAATGACCCAAGCTTGCATTTTCATCCAATATGTCCCTCTCTCAAACCCAAATCCTTAATCCCCAAATTTTGTTACCAAAGGGATATATATTTATTTGTTTATTTTTATTTCCTATTTATTTATTTACCTATTTATTTATTTTTGAGAGAGAGAGAGAAAGAGAGAGAGAGAGAGAGAGCACACAAGCAGGGGGATGGGGCAGAGGAAGAAGGAAAGAGAATCTTACGCAGGCTCCCTGCTCAGCACAGAGCCCGAGGCAGTGTGCAATCTCATGACCCTGAGATCATGACCTGCGCCGAAATCAGAGAAATCAGAAGTTGGATGCTTAATTGACTGAGCCATCGAGGGGCCCCACCAAAAGGATATATTAATAGTTAATATTTTTGTATGTCAAAGACTGCTATAAGTATTTTACATACATTAACTAATAATTTTAATTATTCAAATTATCAGTGAAGCAACCAGTAAAAATAATGGAGATAGTTCCATGACCATTTGAGGAGGAACTGGATATTTGCAGCATTATACCCCTTCCCCCCAAAAAAAGAATGTTAGACTAAAGCTAGGTAATCCCATATAAAATACAATCTTGGGGCTTATATTTATGACTGAAATTTGTAATTTAGCATGCAACTTCACAATGCTGGGCTCTAATCAGATAGTAAATTACAAAATCTGAGCCACATATATTTTTCTAGAGAAATCATCTTTTGGTGGGCCTGTTAAACAGAAAACCACCTGATACTTTTTTTTTTCTCTTCAAGTTTTTATTTAAATTCCAGTTAGTTAACTTACAGTGAGATATTAGTTTCAGGTGTACAATATAGTGATTCCACACTTCCATACATCAGCCAGTGCTCATCACAAGTGCCCTCCTTAATCCCCATCATCACCTCTTTCCCCCATTTTCCACCGAAATGTTCATTGATGAATGGATAAATACACACACACACACACACACACACACACACACACACACACGCACACAGTGGAATATTACTCAGCTAGAAGAAAGAATGAAATGTTGCCTTTTGCAATGATGAGAATGGAACTAGAGAGGATTAAGCTAAGTGAAAGCCATCTGATATTTAAAGGATATGCTCCTATCAATCTACTTTGTGTTCAAATTAGGGATAATTTTTCTTAAGAATTTTCAAAAGTAATAATGATGGTACTCATTTCTGTTATTATAAAGTTCTGCAAAAGGTATATTCTTCTGTAAAATTGAAAGATTGCAGAACTTGGTTGGAATCTGGGTTAAACTGTTAAACTAAATCAAGTTAGGATCTGAATTTGTGACTTATTTTTCTCACATCAACTCACAAATACTGTGATTACTATTCTACAATAAGAGAATTATTTCTTTTAATTTTAGTATTTTAGTTTCTGTAAACTTCTTTAATAAGCAAATATTCATTAAAGTAGAATAATGTTTTTTAAATTATAATGGAGGTCTAGATGTTAGAGGGTATAAATGCACTAACTGTAATGCACTAATTATATTATCTTAGATGAAATTTGAAAACCAGTCGGAGTAATACTTAATTTACATGTTACTTTTCAATATACTTGTCCCCCATATCAATTATATGAACTAATGAACACAGATGTAATCGTTCTAAAATACAAAAGAAAAAGTCTATACAGTCTTTGGGGTAAGCCAGCCACCAAGATAATTCATTGCAAAATGCATGTGGTTTATTTACCAAGAATGGTCTAGCCTTCAAAAACAAGCACAAAGATGTCATCCCATTAATATAGCAAGGTGAGATTAGTTTTACAATGGTAGACTCATAGAAGGGCAAACATAACTAGGCTTACACGGGGTCAAGATTCAAGGTCAGACTGCCAGTTTTGTCACTGCATACTAGAAATGCAGCTGTTTGGAAGTTTAAAAGTGATTCTTGGGCTTGTACTTTTTCTCTCCATGTGGAGAAAGAGAGTTGAGAAGTCAAATTACAATTCAAAGTGCTGTGGAACAGAGGCTTTGGACCAAAAGCTAATGGATATATGCCAAAACTATTCACCTGCTTCAGGCTGTGAAGGCCTAATGCCTCCACTCACCCTGGAGACCTCATCTCTCCTGGATGCCCTTTGGAGAGGTACTTGTCAACTTGGCTCTTAAAGAGTTACTCCCCTTTGTTTGCCTATCCTTTTGATTTCAAAATGGTTTTTCTTTTGGCTAAATAGCTGTTATCCATTAAGTTAAAGTCCATCCTAAAAAAAAAAAAAAAAATGAAGTCAAGTCTGCCCTGACTCTGTGCAGGTACTTCCCCTTCACACAGGTGTAGCCGTGACAGCTTAGCTCTTAAGGGCTCCGAATGGTGTTCTCCAAGTACAGCTTCTAACTTCCATTTCATTGATGAAGAAACTGACTGCAAGAGGAGATGGAATGATTCATGCAAGTGATTAAGTGTGGAGTAGAACCCAGCTTTCTTAAAATAATGCTTTTTTAAGCACTGTTCTCACACTGTCCCATAGCAACCCCTCGAGAGCATGTAAACCAATTTTTGGCTATTAAGGGTAAAAAATGTAAAATTGTTGAGCTCAGTTTTTAACCTGCCCAGTAGCTTACAGCAATAAAGAAGATCATTACTGATAAAAATTGATAGGAAGGTAGAAGGAGCCAAAGAAATAGCATTGGCAGTAACCCATATGCCAGAGGTCAATGAGGACCTTATAATGGAAATCTTACCAGTGATTCTAATGGAAGTAGCTACTTTTGCTTCTCCACCCACCCCCTCCCCACCCTGGCCATCCAGGGCATGAAATGTGTTCAAAAAGGTTTGTCACTGATAAAGGACAAAATATTTTTTGTGTGTCTTAGAAAATCCTCATTATTCTGTCCTCTGTGAACTTCTCCATCTCACATGTAGATCCACATTCACTTCCCTAAACTCGTAATGCTATTTAGAACCCCACACTTGTCTACACTCCCAGCTCTAGCAGGCATATCTTCCTCTATCTTGTCCACCTGGGAAATGTTTTATAACCCTTCAAGATTTAGAGCTGAAGTGTCCCCTCCCTTATGAACCCATTCCTTTTTTTTAATGATTTTTTTATTATATTATGTTAGTCACCATACAGTACATCCCCGGATTCCGATGTAAAGTTCGAAGCTTCATTAGTTGCGTATAACACCCAGTGCACCATGCAATATGTGCCCTCCTTATTACCCATCACCAGTCTATTCCATTCCCCCACCCCCCTCCCCTCTGAAGTCTTCAGTTTGATTCTCAAGGTCCATAGTCTCTCATGTT
>NC_048219.1:96752007-96752300 GCF_002007445.2 Ailuropoda melanoleuca
ATCATATGATAAATGTCTTTCTCTGCTTGACTTATTTCACTTAGCATTATCTCCTCCAGTGCCGTCCATGTTGCAACAAATGTTGAGAATTCATTCTTTCTGATAGCTGAGTAATATTCCATTGTATATATATGGACCACAACTTCTTAATCCAGAAATCTGTTGAAGGACATCTCGGCTCCTTCCACGATTTAGCTATTGTGGACAATGCTGCTATGAACATTGGGGTGAATATGGCCCTTCTCTTCACTACATCTCTATCTTTGGGGTAAATACCCAGTAGTGCAATGGCT
>NC_048219.1:96754183-96795481 GCF_002007445.2 Ailuropoda melanoleuca
ATTTCTGCTCTAATCTTGGTCAACTCCTTCCTTGTCAGTGGGTTAGGCCTGTCCCTCTGTTGCTGTTCCAGTTTCTTGAGGTGAGAATATAGAAACTGCATTTTAGATTTTTCTATTCTTTTGAGTGAGGCTTGGATGGCTATGTATTTCCCCCTTAGGACTGCCTTTGCAGTATCCCATAGGTTTTGGACCGTTGTGTATTCATTCTCGTTGGTCTCCATAAATTGTTTAATTTGTTTTTTGATTTCCTGGTTTATCGAGTCATTCTTGAGCAGGATGGTTCTTAGCCTCCAAGTGTTTGAGTTTCTTCCAGGTTTTTCCTTGTGGTTGAGTTCCAATTTCAGAGCGTTGTGGTCTGAGAATATGCAGGGGATAATTTCAATCTTTTGGTATTGGCTGAGACCTGTTTTGTGTCCCAGAGCATGATCTATTCTTGAGAATGTTCCATGGGCATTTGAATAGAATGAGTATTCTTTGGTTCTGGGGTGTAGTGTTCTATATATATCTATGAGGTCCAACTCGTCGAGTATGGCATTCAAAGCCTTTGATTCTTTGCTTAGTTTTTGCCAGGGTGTTCTGTCTATTTCTGATAGTGGGGTGTTGAGGTCCCCTACTATTACTGTGTTCTTATCTATATGTCTCTTTATTTTGGTTAAGAGTTGGCTTGTGTATCTTGCTGCTCCCCTGTTGGGGGCATATATATTAATAATTGTCATATCCACTTGTTGAATACTTCCTTTAAGAATAATATAGTGCCCTTCTGTATCTCTCTCTATGGCCTCTAGTTTAAAATCCAGTCTATCTGATATGAGAATTGCTACTCCAGCTTTCTTTTGAGGTCCATTTGCGTGGAAGATGGTACTCCATCCCCTTACTCTAAGTCTGAATGCATCTTTGGGTTCAAAATGAGTCTCTTGTAGACAGCAAATGTCTTTTTATCCAATCTGCAACACTGTGGTGTTTTATGGGAGAGTTTAAACCATTTACATTGGCACTGAGAACTGAGAGATAGAATTTTAGTGATGCCATGTTGCCAGTAAAGTCTTTGTTTTTTATCGGTTGTGACTTTCTGCTCTGTACCACTCTTGGGGCCTTTTTGCCTTTATAGAGCCCCCCTTAATATCTCCTGTAGGGCTGGTTTCGTGGTTACGAAATTGGTTAATGACTGGCGATTCTGGAACGTCTTTATTTCTCCATCAATTCTGAATGACAGCCTTGCTGGATAAAGGATCCTTGGCTGCATGTTTTTCTCTGAAAGAGCTTTAAAAATGCCCCCCCAAGCCTTTTTCTCATTCCAGGTCTCTGTAGACAGGTCTGACTTAATTCTGATAACTTTGCCTTGGTACGTGAGAAATTTCTTTGCCCTGGCCGCTTTCAATACTGTATCCTTGGATCTAATATTTGCGAATTGCACTATGACGTGACGTGGCGTAGGTTGAGCTTGGATGGGGTCCTCTCTGCCTCTTGGACACGAATGCTTGTTTCCCTTGCTAGATTAGGGAAGTTTTCAGCTATAATTTGTTCAAATATCTCTTCTAGACCTCTCTTTTTCTCCATCCCCTCAGGGATGCCGATGATTCTGACATTGGATCGTTTCATGGAGTCAGTAATCTCCCGTAATCTACATTTGTGGGCGTGGATTCTTTTAAGACCAGCTTCTATTTTCGTTTTTTCTTCTACTAACCCATCCTCCAATTCGCTAATGCGTTCCTCTGCCTTGGTGACCCTGGCCATCAGAGCCTCTAGTTTTGACTGCATTTGGCTCATAGAATTTTTAATTTCTGTCAGATTCACTCTCATTTCTGCTCTTAGGGATTCTATATTCTCAGTAACATTTTCGTTAATACTTTTTTCAAGTCTACTCATCATCTTGACCATTGTTGCTCTGAATTCCATTTCTGATCATTGGGATACATCCATATGTATTAATTCTGTGGCAGAGGCCACAGACTCATTGTCTTTTCTCTGCTGGGGGGGATTTCTCCTTCTCGTCAATTTGTTGAGGAGAGATTGCGGGGTTGTCCAGAGACCAAATTATTGACTAGGACCCAGGCCATGCGCCCTTGTTTTATAGAGATCTTAGGGATGTGGGCTTCTTCTTTAAAGATTTTTTTTTATTTATTTGAGAGAGAGAGACAGACAGTCAGCAAGAAAGGGATCCAAAGCAGGGGAGTGGGAGAGGAAGAAGCAGGCTCCCTGTGGAGAAGCCCGATGAGGGACTCCTTTCCAGAACGCTGTGATCACGCCCTAATCCGAAGACAGGCACTTAATGCCTGCGCCACTCAGGTGCCCCGGGTTGTGGGCTTCTTAATTTTTCAGCCTGCCTTCTGGGGGAGGGGCCTGCCGTGCCGATACTCAGGAAACTCTGTTTGGGTAGAGTCTCCGGGTCGCCTGCAAGGGGGGATGGGGCTGGGCACGTTGTGTGCCGGTATTTCAGGCTTTTGTTCTCTGGTGGCTTTCCCTGGATGTGTGCCTTTTCTGAGAGTCAGAGCAGCAGCGGCCAAAATTCAGCCTCTGTCACAGAACAGAGGGATCGCGGCCCATTCTCCACTGATGTTCTGGCCACTTTAACTCTGTTTCTGTTGGTGCTGCTCAACTTTGTAGCATCCCGGGCTGTGCGCCCCACACCCGGCGTCCCAGCCCTCACTTTCAGGGCCAGCGCATCTCTGTCCTTTGTGTTTCTAATCCTGCCAGCTGCCAGCTGCCCCATGTGCGCTCCCGGAGCTCCCAGTCTCAGTCTGGATCCAGTGAGTGCACCGTAGTTCCAGACCTCTGTGAGATGCTTGGTGGCACACGCTCCCGGCTCCCGGTCTCAGTCTGCTGTCTCGCGTGTGCCGTCCACGAGTCCACCCTCTCCCTGGTGCAGGTGGCCCGCCAGCAACCAGCTGCCAGCCACCCTGCGAGCGCTCCCGGAGCTCCCGTTCTCAGTCTGGACCAGTGAGCACACTGGAGTTCCAGAGCTCCGTGAGATGCTTGGTAGCGCATGCCCCTGGCTCACGGTCTCAGTATGCTGTCTCAAGGGTGCGGGTCCGTGGGTCCCCCCGCTCCCCTGTGCAGGTGGCTACCGCTTCCCAGGGCCCTGACACGGCGGCTCCTTCCCCGCTCCATTTTTCTTCCGATATCTGTGCGCAGTTTCACGGCTCCCCGCTTCATACCTCAATATTCAGCGCTGGAGATGTTCATTTGTAGAGATCCAGATGTATCTTCCTGTGTCTCAGGCTGATTCCGTGGATGTTCCTGCTGGTCTGGTACCTATCCAGCTCGACTCAGGGGACCGGCTGTAAAAGGGGTCCCCTACTCCTCTGCCATCTTAACTCCTCCGAACCCATTCCTAATACACCACACCCAGGAAAATTTGCTCGTATTCTGCTGTGTGCCACACTCTACCCTTACACATCTCTTATGTCACCTCTGTACCTTACTGAGTTTCTCTCTCTCTCTCTCTAATATAAATAAGATTAGTAGTGATACATATTAAAGACACAGAGAAAGAAATATGTTTCCTAAATAAAAACAAAAAAGGTCTACAGGAAATTTTAATAAAAAATAGAAATCGGAAAGAATTCTATACATTGCCTCAACATTTCTGTGTTGTGCTCCCTGCCTGTCTTCCAGGGAATTATGTGGGGTTTCTTTTGTTTGTTTGTCTCTTGTCCTTATATTTCTTTATAAAGATAGATACCTTGGCTGTCAGTGGGCATGCAATCAAATCTTATGACTGATACAATAAAAACAATTGCACATTGCATTTCTTTCTCTGTTTGTCTCAAGAATACATGCTAAAGGGGCGCACGGGTGGCTCAGTCGGTTAAGCGGCTGCCTTCAGCTCAGGTCATGATCTCAGGATCCTGGGATTGAGCCCTGTATTGGGCTCCCTGCTCAGCAGGGAGTCTGCTTCTTCCTCTCCCTCTTCCTGCCATTCCCCCTGCTTGTACTCTTTCTCTGTATCAAATATATAAAATCTTTAAAAAAAAATACATGCCACAGAATATCTTTTCTGATAATGCTGACTCAGATAACAGCCCCTAAGGGAAATAGAACACTGATCATTAGTGATTCTGATTGTGCCATACTGTGCCTTGGTATCTTAGATTAGGTCAGTTTTGTTCATGCATGTTATCCTTATTATGAAAGGGTTGAAAATTACACATTTCAGAGTGTGAAGAAAAATACTTTATAACTTGGAAATGTGACTAAAGGTGATCAACATGGGGCATAGGTACCCATAAGAATCTACTTTGTTCAAATCAGTATTTTTCATTAGAGGTCCAAAATTTAGTGAAATTGCATATTAGTTTGTCAGTTTTTCTGGTACTAATGCAGATGGTGGGCATAGGAGATAATTCTGAGGAATATGGTTTATCATCATAAAAGATATGTAACCAAGTGATATTATTTTCATTCTTTATTTAATTGGTTATAAATATTCAGCTCCTTGACTGTTTTTTGAACCACCTTTCCCTTTTTACTATTTACATCATTAATTAATGAGTTGAATAAAATCTTTGACAAGTTTTTATTTTGCAATCATAGGAGAGACTTTTTTTTTTTACCTTTGAAAGTAAACTTTAAAACTCTTCATTTTGGGTCGACTGGGTGGCTCAGTCTGTTGAGTGCATGACTCTTGTTTTCAGCTCAGGTCATGATTTCAGGGTCTTGAAATCCAGCCCTGCATCAGGCTCTGCACTCAGTAGCGGGGGATGGGGGCATGTGTGTGTGTGTGGGGGGGTGTTCTGTTTGAGATTCTCCCCCTCTCCTTCTGCCTCTCTTTCTGCTCTCTCTCTGTCAAGTAAATAAATGATTTTTAAAATAAAAAACTCCTTATTTTACCTAGGGTCTCTTGGTCAGAAGGTCAAAGGGCTCAGAATGGTGTGCTCATTCATTCATCTACTTTTAGTATATTGCAATGTAATGCAGCTTTTATGTGCCTGGTTAAATAAATATACAATTATAGAGTCTAATTTCAACTAAAATAACTTGCATGATAGACATGCAGCTGCAAAGATACCTGCAAGGAACCTGTAAGTGAAAGATCATATTAATGATCTTTAATGAAGATAAACTTAGCCAACAATAAAAATTGGCTGAGCTGAAGCTTCTAATTCTAATGTGAACTCTCCACTTGAAACAGAGGCTTAAAAAAAGGAGGATCTAGTCAGATATAACAACAACTGAACAAAAGTATTTAAAATAAAAAAAATTGACTTGAAAGATAGATACAAATCTATAGCCTTCATTATTAACAAGAACTCTAAGAGGATATTATATAAATTGTGTCTTGCTGAGGAGCATTTTTCATATATGACAATCATTAAAAACAGTATCAAAATAAACTCAGCTTAGAACCAGCTCTTTGAAGTGCTATATCAAAAATGTTAAGCCAGTATTTTCAAAAATACCATCACATGTATATACATATGCATATGTGTGTCACATGTATGTGAAGTAATCATATATATTCATATATATATGAAATCAATGTACATACACACATACATTCCAGCTAAAATGACTTTTGGATTACAAGACATTAATTATTTTAAAACATTTAATTTTGGCCTTATTTTATCATTTTATTTATTTATTTTTTAAATATTTTATTTATTTATTCGACACAGAGAGAGACAGCCAGCGAGAGAGGGAACACAAGCAGGGGGAGTGGGAGAGGAAGAAGCAGGCTCATAGTGGAGGAGCCTGATGTGGGGCTCGATCCCAGAACACCGGATCACGCCCTGAGCCGAAGGCAGACGCTTAACCGCTGTGCCACCCAGGCACCCCTTATTTTATCATTTTAAATTTCCCATGTGCATACTCTGTAAGTTTTATACTTTGTGGGCAAGTGTAAAAGGTTGCGCATATTATTGGCCAGGTAGACTACAAGGTGATAAAGCAACCAAAAATACTTATTTGGGATTTTAGGGATTGCAATCCAGGAGACACCGACTCCATTGAAATCAAAAGTACGCTCTGAATTGCAAGTGTTTAGTGTAGCCTTACAAAGGCAAAAACCACAAAGTTACATAAATTGTTTCAAAAGACTTATGATTGGCACTGGCAAAATTAAACTATCTAGTATAGGATTAGCTATTTAGCTAACAGATGTTACATTATCTCTATTTCAGTAGAAAGTAGAAGGATGTGTTCAAGGAGGTGGTTGCAATTGACAAAAGTCAAAAAGTTCATGGTGTTCTAGGAATTGAAACAGGAGATATACAGGGACCCTGCTTCCTCCTGATCCTATTTTGAATGACTCTCCTAGCAATGCTTACTGCATTTTGGAAATTTCTTTCACAATATAATATATAAATAAATATGCTTCTTTTCAAATACTTTAAAGTTGTATTCATTGGTTTGTTTTACTAACAAGCATTCTATCCAATACTTTGGAGACTATTTCTCTGGGAGATTAGTAGTTATTCTCAAAATAGGGAAAGGTTGCAGAGATTGAAACCCCATATGAACTGAATCCTCCCAAAAATATAAAAGACTCAAAAAACAATACCATGGTCCTCCCCTGGGAGGTCGATGGACAAGACAAGATAACATTGGAGGCAAAGCACCTTGCAACTGTTTCTAGACTCACTCATACTTGTCTTTCTTCCATGTAGCACACACCTCACCTTCTGGTTCATATAGCTTACCCAAGCATATTACACTTGTTTTCTTCCTAAAATTGCATTCACAGATAGTGTCCCCTGTAGGACAAAAAGGAAAAAAAAAAATTCTTAAGGATGTTATTCACGTTTGGTTTTGTTATGTTTTAATTTGGTTCTCCCCATCTTGATTTCATTTTTCTTGCCATATCCCTAATATTTTTGACAACAATAAGCAAACTGGATCTTCAATGCAAGATGTCATGTCATGCCTCCAGACTGACTCCATTTTCATAAGCTGTTTCTCTGCTAAGTATACTTCTCTTTCCTCATTCCATTTGTTACTTCTTATCTACCTTTAAAAACTTGATTTCAACGTTCCTCCATCGTGTGTGTGTGTGTGTGTATGTGTGTGTGTGTGTGTGAACATGCAGGCTTCAAAAACATTTTGCAAATCTGAGATCTGAGATCGGTGGAGATGCATAAATTGAAGACAAACTTTTGGGACTCAAAGGGATAGTAATTTAAGTTGAGAATATATAAATTGGGAAGGGTTAAGGACAAAGTGTTTTACTGGTATTTAGGAAGGAACACAGAAAAAAAAATAGGAGAAAATGACCGGAATTTTCTCAGATACAAGAAAAAATCCAGGAAAGGTTCTTGGCCCAGAAGCTAATGGAAGGGATTCTTTGACGAAAGAGGGAATGATCCAGCACTGGCAAAGAACCAGCGAGGTTCAGAAAATGCCAAAAGGACTTTGAAAATGCAGTGTTTTGGTGACCTTAGTAAAAGCAGTATCCATAGCACAGTGCAGGTGAAGATGTAGAAACTGAGTGTACAGACTACCCTTCAACTTTCTGGAAAGGGAAGAATTAAAGAGAACAAAGGTTAGAGTCAAGAGTGGTCACAAGAAACTGTTTTTGCTGTTGTTGTCTTAAGGGCGTGAAAGAACTGAGAATCTTCCTAATTGATTAAAGGAAAAACCAGTACATCTAAAGAAAGAAGGTGACTATAGAAGGGGCTGTAGGCATGCAGAAACGAGGAGATACTAAAGAATGTGAGGAGAATGTAAAACAATACTTATTCAATGATCATATGATTTCTCTCATCTACGGAACATAAGAACTAGGATGATCGGTAGGAGAAGAAAGGGATAAAGAAAGGGGGGGTAATGAGAAGGGGGAATGAAGCATGAGAGACTATGGACTATGAGAAACAAACTGAGGGCTTCAGAGGGGAAGGGGGTGGGGGGAATGGGATAGACCGGTGATGGGTAGTAAGGAGGGCACGTATTGCATGGTGCACTGGGCGTTATATGCAACTAATGAAGCATCGAACTTAGCATCAGAAACCAGGGATGTACTGTATGGTGACTAACATAATATAATAAAAAAATTAAAAAAATAGTTATTCCAGTGCAGAAAGTAGTATGGAAAGGGTAAGTGGGGAAGTTGGAAGGTGTTCTATCATTAAAACATTGATCTTCTCAAAAAACTTTGAATTCCCCACCTGTCCATGCGTATGCCTATAAAGTTATTCACTTCCTCCTTTCTGTCATCTCTTCTTGCCTGTAATTTTTTCCAGTGCATTCTAAATGCTAATTCCAGATTACTGCATCTTCACACACAGACCCCTCCCTCAATTAGCTATGAATTACCTGAGGTATTCGACTGTGTCATGTTTGTCCCTACCTGTTAAGCAACATGCACAGGGCCTGGAATATTTTTGGTTCTTAATTTGGGCTTTCTTTTTGGAATGATAAATTGAAGAGTAAATAAAACTTACTGCAATGGCAAGAGATATGTTGTCAATGCTGTTGGAATTTTGAAAAGTCAGATATCTGCACTGAGGCTTCTCATCAACTGAGAAATGAGTTGATTTTTATATATCTACCCATATATTCATTCATTTATAAATGAAGGAATCCAGACATCTAGGTCCCTGGGCTCCTGAGAGGTATTTATAGAACAGCTCATCTGATTTATGAGAAAAATCTATTTCCCCTTCAGTTATGGAACCTCAAAACTTGATTTCATTAGTACACACCCTAGTCAACTAAGCTAACTAGACAGCCCTTAGATAATCGATCTAAAGTCGATGTCCTTTGGCTTAAAAAACAAACAACAATAACAACAAAACCTTTCTAAATCAAACAATAATGCAATGAGAAATGGTGAATGAATACAACATTTGGTTGAAATTGGAGCTCTCTGGTTTGCTAGAATGAATATCATTATCTGGAAATCAAAATCGTTAAAAAAACAGTTAAGGACATTCATGTGAAAATAAAGGAATAATTTAAAAACAGCTCCCTAAATAAAACCATTATCCCTCAAAGCATAGCTATTTAAAGGAAACTGTGAAACAGTGCTTGTTTCAAAGATCTCAGTGCACACTGTGCACGAAAAACCAAGAATACAAAATAATGTACATCAAAGCCAATGTTTCCATAAATGGTCATAAAGGATTCATGTTTTTCTCTCTAAAATTTAAAAAAGCAGTCCACAATGTAACACTAATTATACATAAATAGTCTTATTTTTATCATTATTATTGTGGAACTGTAATTGTAGATTGGAAACCCATTTCAGATACAGAAGACCTATAGTAACAGAAATAACTTGATAGTGTTTTTCTAATAAAGACAATGGTAAATGTATATTTTGTTCAATAGGAAAACTATTGAAGTGAAATGTAAAAAGAGCTCATTATTATAAATCTGCATAAACATTGGTTTCACACTTACTGCTGGCTATCTATTGCAATTTACAGGAAACTAAAAACTCTGGTTCTGTTGGTCACTGCAGAGCTAGGCATGGGAAACATACACCAGGACTCGGGATTGCCCCTTCACAAGCTTTTTAAGGGATTTAGTTAAGACGAAATTTGTACAATTTTTCTCTCAAATATAGAATTGTGAAATCGAAAGCTCTGGCTGAGTTATTTTTATTAGGCATCCAGTTAATACAGCAATACACAAATCCAGAATGTACTGCTTTGTGGATTTTTACAAATATATGCAGTACAGAGATCAATAAAAGGACCATTTCTGGTTGCCCAGACATTTCCTCCTTACTCCTATCAGGTAGTATTTCCAAAGTCTCCCCCAACATACTTTCTAATTTCTAACATAATAGGTAAAAATTTTCTGTTTTTAACCTTCATATAAATGAAATCATTTCTATGCCCTCTTTTGTTTTTGACTTGTTTGCACAGTATCATGTCTGTGAGACCCATCTTTATTTTTCCACTCTACTGTTAATGGGCATTTGGATTGTTTACAGATTTTAATTATAAAAATTATGCATTTTTGTACATGTCTTTGAGGGTATACATATTCATTTTTATAGATATGCACCCATATATCTTGAGAAGAAACACTGAATTGTAAAGTAACTTGTGTTCAGCTTTATTAGGTAATATATATAATGCCCACCAGGAACCTGATTTATAAAATCACTTATTCTATAGTGCTGATAGTTTGTGATTACAATTTCACATGTAATTTATTTTTTAGTATTTGATGTCTTTAAATTATATATACATTTATTTATTTATTTATTTATTTATTTATAAAACACAAAATATGCACATTCAAAAAATACCTAGCATTCAATATGTATCTACATTTAAAACTTTTAAGCGGAAGAGGATTTTCTTAATCTGCAATCATGTAGAAACACCAGAGAACTAGTGTTCATATTTTGGGAGGGCATTTCATCAGTGACCCACATAAAATAGAGCTGAAATAATTTCATTTGAAGCCACTGTTTTCGACCTTTTCAAAGAATGATTTGGCTTTTAATCAGAAATCTGTGTTTCATGTTGAACACGGAACACAATATCCAAATGCAGCTATTTCCATACAAATGAAGTACTTTCCATATCATAAGATTAATAATAAACAGACTTGCATTCCTACCAATGTATGGAAGAGTTCATGCAGAAGACAACACTGATCTGCTTGAACATGAGATGTGTCCAGTGTGTTTGGAAGTTCTTTTTTTTTATAATAATTTTTATTATGTTATGTTAGTCACCATACAGTACATGCTTAGTTTTTGATGTAATGTTCCATGATTCATTATTTGCATATAACACCCAGTGCACCATGCAATATGTGAACTCCTTAATACCCATCATTGGCCTATCCCAATCCCCCACCCTTCTCCCCCCTGAATCCCTCAGTTTGTTTCCCAGAGTCCATAGTCTCTCGTGGTTCATTCCTCCTTCTGTTTAACCCCGCTTCATTTTTCCCTTTCTTCTCCTACCAATCTTCCTGCTATTTATTATGTTCCATATATGAGTGAAACCATATGATAATTGTCTTTCTCTGCTTGACTTACTTCACTTACCATAATCTCCTCCAGTCCCGTCCATGTTGCTGCAAATGTTGTGAAATCGTTCTTTCTGATGGCTGAGTAATATTCCATTGTATATATGGACTTCATCTTCTTAATCCAGTCATCTGCTGAAGGGCATCTCGGCTCCTTCCACAATTTAGCTATTGTGGACAATGCTGCTATGAACATTGGGGTGCATATGGCCCTTCTCTTCACTACATCTGTATCTTTGGGGTAAATACCCAGTAGTGCAATGGCTGGATCATAGGGTAGCTCAATTTTTAACTTTTTAAGGGACCTCCACACTGTTTTCCAAAGTGGCTGTACCAACTTGCATTCTCACCAACAGTGTAAGAGGGATCCCCTTTCTCCACATCCTCTCCAACATGTGTTGTTCCTTGCCTTGTCAATTTTTTGCCATTCTAACTGGCATAAGATGGTATCTCAATGTGGTTTTGATTTGAATTTCCCTGATGGCTAATGATTTTGAACATTTTTTCATGTCTCTGTTGCCATTTTTATGTCCTCATTGGAAAACTGTCTGTTCATATCTTCTGCCCATTTTTTGATTTATTTGTTTCTCATGTATTGAGTTTGAAAAGTTCAGGAAGAAATTGATTATTTAAGCAGACCAATTAATTATGAAGAGATTGAAGCAGTGATCAAAAACCTCCCCAAAAACAAGACTCCAGGGCCTGATGGATTCCCTGGGGAATTCTACCAAACTCAAAGAAGAAATAATACCTATTCTGAAGCTGTTTCAAAAAATAGAAACAGAAGGAAAACTACCGAACTCATTCTATGAGGCCAGTATTACCTTGATCCCCAAACCAGGCAAAGTCCCCATCAAAAAGGAGAATTACAGACTGATATCCCTGATGAGTATGGACGCCAAAATTCTCAACAAAATCCTAGCTAATAGGATCCAACAGTACATTAAAAGGATTATCCATCATGACCAAATGGGATTCATCTGTGGGATGCAAGGGTGGTTCAACATTTGCAAATCTATCAGTGTGATAGATCTTATCAACAGGAAAAGAGTCAAGAACCATATGATCCTCTCAGTTGATGCAGAAAAAGCATTTGACAAAATACAGCATCCTTTCCTGATTAAAACCCTTCAGAGTGTAGGGATAGAGGGTTACATTCCTCAATTTCATAAAAACCATCTATGAAAAGCCTACAGTGAATATCATTCTCAATGGGGAAAAGCTGAAAGCCTTTTCCTTAAGATCAGGAGCACGACAAGGATGCCCACTCTCACCATTATTGTTTGGAAGTTCTAATCTCTCACTGCTTTAGAGGGATAAAAGAATAAACACGTGTTGGTGGTTATGAGCCTCCATTGAGTCCACCACTCTCAAATTCAGCAAGAGATAGGTTAAAATAAATTCTGTAGTCCAATGTCTACCTTATTGTAAATGAAAAAAATATATAGACAGTAATGTGGGGCAAGTCCAATGTAAGTGGAAAGAGTGAATAAAAAGAGAGTTGATGTTATCACTAAGTTTGTATATATATGAAATTGTGGCTTAGAAATAGTTCTCCCATTCATTAGCTATACACATTTACATCCATAAGAACTTGTATAAGCCTCAATTTTCTTATCTGATGTCCATATTATCTTCTTTGCAGGAATATAAGTTTCAAATGTCATGAGCTAAGTAAGTATTTCATAAATGGAATATACTTCTTGTTATATCCATGTTATTGTGATGATTATGATTTATTTTATGGTTTTCTAAGCATTTTCCCATTAATTATTTTATTTTATCACTGATACTTTGAGGATGACTAGAACATGCATTATTATCCCCTTGTGCAGAGAGGATACTCTGGCCTCCTTGTACTATGATTGCATGAAAGAAATGATCAACCCTTCCTCCTGGTTTGGTTCTTTTTCTCACCCCATCTTTCTTTTTTCCTACAAATTGACTCATAAGTAAGTTATGTTTCCATCTCACTGCGTGTGCTTTTGTGTGTTCTTCAAGGATTCCCTAGTCTTCGTGTCAATAAGCATAAATCCTATCTAAAAGGAGCTCGCTTCATCCAGATCTTTCTTCTACTCGATTGATGCTCAGCCACTGGCTAACTTTTTTTTTCTGCTTCCTTTATTCATATTATCTCTCTTTCTCACCCTTAGAAAGCATATTTTGTATTGGAGAAGCTGCTGCAGTATATTCACATATTCACACTCCTTGCCCTACCACTTCTCCACCAAAAAAAGATAGAAGTAAGGGAGGAAGGAAGGAACGGAAGGAAGGAAGAAGGAAGGAAGGAAGGAAGGAAGGAAGGAAGGAAGGAAGGAAGGAAAAAAGAAAACAAAATAGCTAATATGCCAAAGTCATGTGTCAGAGACCCAACGCTCAATGCAGTTTTCCTCAGTTTGAAGGTCAGTGATTTCCAGTGTAGTTAATTCATAAATCTTCAAGTGTGCTACCATATTTTCACCCACTCACTTAGCTTGCCGACATGTATCAAAGTTTGTGTCCATATGGTTGCATGATGGCTATTATTCTTCCAAGAATCATATCTTCATAAAACCAAGAACAGGGGAAAGATCAGGAAAAAATTGTGTCTACCTCAACTGGCTTTTAAGAGGGACAGAAATGTTTCCAGGGGACTACAGTTTTGTCTTATTGGCCAAGACTTTACCCCAAGCCAATCTAAATCCTTTCATTGTCATGGGAGTTAGAATTATTATAGTTTTCTTGCATTAATCCAAATCTACCTCCTGGGGCTGGGCATGGATACAGCCTTACCTGAAGCATACACAGTCTCTCACCAGTACTTGTAAACAATTAAGGTTCTGTTTCAAAAGAAGAAGTGGAAATACCTGTTGACCAGGTACCCAACAGTGTCTGCCATAGTCCTATCATGTCTGGAATGGGATATGTCACAGAAGTGATCAAACTGACCCCAAGTTTTCCATTGACCTAATTCATTTTCTCGTTTTTTCTGCATTATGAATTGCTGAGGGCATAGTCATGGAGCGCCTCACCTTGACACTCTTGCTGGAAAGAGTGCCTTAGATATTGTTTCTATATATGTATAGCAGAGGAATCTTGGACAAAATTTTTACTCTCTATGATCCTCTGTGTCAGCCCCAGAGAAGCCATCAATTCTTGTTATTTGTAGCAATATTTCTCTTCTCTCTCTCTTTCCATCCCCCATCCATGCCCTGTTCCTCAGTGACGCACATTTTCCATTTTGACTGGTGCCTTCTCGGGCACAAGCTTCAATTAGTAGATTTTCATAAACTATTGCTTCAAGTACTTATTTTTTTCCTGGTCTTATTATCGAATTATAAGTCTATTACTATTGGTGTTTTTGAAATCCATCTGCCGGATAATCTATTATAATACTTTGCAAGTTTGTGTTATGTCCCAGTAGAGCTGCTAAAGAGAAATGAGTTTTGATTGTCACAGAAATTCAGTTTCAACTTGAGGAAAAACTGACTAGAAAAGTTATTAGCCTCTGAATTAGCCACTAAAAATCTTTGATGTCATCTTCCCCTGAGATCTTACATAAAGGGCTAAGTAGGCCTGTGACAATTTAGAAATTTTCTGTCTGGAGGGGAGAAAGGAGATAACACTGAACTTATATACCAGATTATAACCAGATTTTGCAAACCTCTAGATCTGCCATGAAGCACACAGATCAACCAGTTTGCGAGTGTGGACCAAAATGTAGAGAGTTATGGGGCCCTGAAGGGTCATATCAGGATACCCTCCCCAACTACTGGAGAATGCTTATGCATGTAAGGCTGTATAAAATGGCCTGTGCTACACTGGTCCCCTAAGAAAGAAATGAATCCAGGAGACCTGCCTCACTGAGAGAATATGAGAGCTCTCTGCCCTGAAATGCCATCCGTGGGGATGTACAAGTAATGAGGGAGTTTTATCTTCTAAATCATGGAAATACTGTTTGCAGTGAAGTATGTCAAGGGCTAGCAAGTCTTGGATTCAAATTATGGTGCTTTGAGGAAATCCCTTTAACTCCATGAGCCTCATTTTTTCTCATCTGTGAAAGGCAATAACATCTCAGAGAGTACTGCCAACATTAAATTCTGTCAGTGTATGGAGCAACCTGTGATGCTGTTGGTTCTCTATTAAAGTTACTTATTTTAGTTTTTCCATTTCATGTCCCAGTAATGCTGATAATAGACTAGAAAGTCATAGAGCAATAGCCGTAGAAAATAGAGCTTGAGGCATGTCCTTCATGCTGAGGCTTCTAGAGTCCAGCAATCTCAGGATAGCCACGGGAGGGGAAATGTGACGTGAAGCTGGTGAAGAAAATAAAGCAAATACAAATGCAAAGTGGTTCACAAGCAATTCGGGTACACAGTCTCATGAAAACACAAAACTTTGTTATTTCCATGGCATGTCCTCCAGGCAGGCCCCGTGAACCCACTGTGACAAGTAACAGCTGTTTAAAGAAAGTACAGGATCCTGATGGATCCTCTGGTTCCCTCATACCTCCCACCTTTCCTCTGACAACACTCCTTCCCAAGAGAGAAATGCCCCACACTGCTAGGCTGGATCACCCAGTCCCTTCAGATACCTTCCAGAAAGTCCAATCCCAAGGCCACAGTTTTATCTGACCCACCTGCTTTATCTGATTTTGGGAGTAGAAAGAAGTCAGAGTTTCCCTATTTCGGCAATTACTGAGGCTCCTGCCTCAAATGTAGCTTTGAGGAATCTCCTTGGGAAAACTGGGAAAGTGTGCTTGTGAGGGCTTGTGGAGGTCTTCAGACTGCTTCCATTTGGAAATAAGAACAAGGTCATCAGCTGAGGAGGAGAATGGTGGAGTTTGCGCTAGTTAATTGAAAAAGAAGGGGAAGGTGTAAAATCATCTAGAAGAAAGGGGGAGTGAGTTGACCAATGATGTAGTGGGGATATAGTATCAGGAGAGTGGGGAATAACAGCAGCAGCCAAGGCTTCTCACTGGAAATCTGGAGCAGTGCATAGAGAGGTTTCTATATAATTTTTTTTCTACCACATGCATCAATTTTCCAAGTCATGTCAGTAAATATTGTTGGATCACTAACACATATCAATAGATATTGAGAGATACAATATAAGAAAGGTGCAATATGAGAAAAATACAAATAGCCAATTTTGTACTCAAATACCTAGATATCTATCTTTGTGAATGAAAATAAAAAGATGAGTAATTCAAAGCATAGCATTAGTAGAAATTTACCAGTCCATTTAACAAGCGACCGATAACCTCAGCAGGAGACAACACTATGATTTGAATGGTCAGGGAAAGGCTGGATCTCACCCAGCCCAGGGATAGTAGCCAACATTTAATAAGCAGTGTTGAAGGAAACAGGGCCACAGAGGCAAGGACAATAACATCGGCAAAGGCGAGGCTGTAAGCAGGGACGCTATGTATTTCTGCTTTCTTATAAACAAATATGGCTGATGAGATGAACTCTTAAAATTAACCTGTGGGAAATAATTTGGAAAAACAGAATGGGGTTAGATATAAGAATTTTTTTTTAAGATTATTTATTTATTTATTTATTTGACAGGGAGAGAGAGAGAACACAAGCAGGGGAGCAGCAGGCAGAGGGAGAGGGAGAAGCAGGCTCACCACTGAGCACAGAGCCTGATGTGGGGCTCAATCCCGGGACCCTGGGATCATGACCTGAGCCGAAGGTAGATGCTTAACTGACTGAGCCACCCAGGCATTCCAATATGATAATGTTTTAAATGACAGATGCAGGCATTGGGTCATTTTCTTACTGATCATGAAGCCTGGATAATTCATGAGTTAATATTAAATAACATTTCTTGAGTTTATATTTTATGCTATTACTATTCTTAATGTTTCATATGCTTTAACTCATTGATGTATGTCAATAATCTCTGCTCACACACAAGGTGCTATAATTTAAAAGGTCTCACGATTTTCTGATAAACTTAATCCATGAGGATAAGTGAGGGATACAGAAAGCACAGCTTTCTAAAGACAAGTAAGTAAAGCAATAAAAGCAAGGACAGCAAAAACAGACATACTTCCTGAGTGGACACACTTCAAACATAGCCAGAAGCTTAGTTCCCTTTGGATATTGCCTACCTACTGGCACTCTCAGCCATGGAAAGCAGCCCGCTAATTCCTGTGCATCTCATCCTGGCTTCCCTGGGTTTGATTTGATATTACACTTGATTCTCTCATCCCAGAAGATGTTCCCTTGGTAGCTCTCATCTCTGGTATATTATACATAGATGAAAATATTTGATCTCTAAATACTGAATTGTTCATTGGTGTAATGAGTTTCTACCCAGAGAGGGATTCATATTATCATTATGGTTACTCTTTTTACTGTTTCAACCCACTATGAAATATCATTTGTTAATTGAGGTGAGTTTTATATCCTTTTTAAGAAAATATCAAATGCTTGATGTTTCAAACTTCTGAAGTATTTTTTCCATTCACCCAGAAATTTGTTTAATTACATGAAATCAAACATAACAAAAGCAATCAAATTGTCTAAGCTTTTATCTGCTTCCGATACGTATCCAGTTGTTGATGTTCGGTGTATGGAATACCAGATATCCAGAAGAATATTGCCTAAGAGGAAGTATACTGGGTAAGAAGTCTAGAGTCCTGTGCTCTTGACCACTTCTACCATTGAAACAGGGAGAATTTACCTCCAGCTCTGAAGATCCCTTCCCATAACTGCAAATGAAGTTACCTGTGAAGTTAACAAGCTACCTTGCCCACTGTAAATACTTATTGTCAGAAGAAAAGAGAAGAGACAACAATTACCCATTAAGCCTATTGAAGGAATCAAGTCAATCATAATGGGTATGCTGAAGTTTATTCCGTAGACTAAACCTCTTTTTTAAGCTGTTCAATATTCATCAATAATCAGCATGAATTTACATGTAAAGTTCTTGAACTAAAACAAACTTAGACAGTTCCATCAGTTAGTTACATTACTTTAAGTTGTGTTAAATAATTTGGTACATTCCAGAAAACTTTCAACTGAAAACATAGAATGATCGTTTATCACAGGCTATGAAGATAACCAATGTCAGGCTGTGAGTCCATGCAATTTGGGAATCTGATGTATTCCACCAAGGAGTAGAGTCTAAATTTACTAGTGATATCCATCTCTAGATACTGATTAAAGCTTAGAGATAATTTGTAATCTATTCTAATATTCATATATTTTAAAAAGAGAAATATTTTTAGATTTGTCCAAATTAAGTATGGAAAAAAATATATCGCATAGGAAGAATCAAGAGAGAACTCATGTATGTACCTGGTAACTCATCTAGCAACCAACTTTTGTCTGCAATTTGCTTATTTTCCTTTACCTCCTTATAGTTTCAAAGTAAAACCAACATCTTGACCTTTACTTAAGTGACATTCACATAACATAAAATTAATCATCTTAAAGTGAACAATTCACTGGTATTTACTACCTTCATATCATTGTACAAATACCACCTCTCCCTAGTTCAAAATATTGCATCACTCAAAATAAAACCTTGTACCCATTAAACACCTCCTCCTCATTGCTCTCGTCCCCTAGTCACTGGCAATCGCCAAACTGGTTTTTGTCCCTATGGGTTTACCTTCTGTGGATATTTCATATAAATAGAAACATGCAATATGTGACCTTTGATATCTGGTTTCTTTTACTTAGCAGAGTGTTTTGGGGCTTCATCCACGCTGTAGCATTTATCAGTAATTCCTTCCTTCTTATGGTTTAATAATATATCACTGTATATGTATTAGTGTCTTAGGGCTGCCATAACAAAATACCACAAACTGGTTTAAAACAACAGAAAATTGTTCTTTTACAGTTCCAGAAACTAGAAGCTCCATATCAAACTTTCATCAAGACCATACTCCTTCTGAAGACTGAAGCATTCTATTTTGGCTCTTTCTAGTTTCTGGTGATTGCTGGCCACTCTTAGCATTCTTGGAATTATAGCTGCATCACTACAATTTCTGACTCTGCCCTCGCATGGCCTGTGCTGTATGCCCTCCTTGGTCTGTGTCTTCATACGGCCTTCTCATAGGACACCAGTCGTTGGATTTAGGGCTCACTCTAATACATTATGACCTCAACTTCACTTAACTAATCGCTTTTTTAAAAACCCCATTTAAAAATAAGTTCACATTCACCTGAGGTTAGGACATGTTTTCCTAGATTTCTGACTATTGGGCTTTGTCAAGTACCTTTCCTATGCCAATTAAGATGATCAGATGATCATGTAGTTCATTGATTGATATCTGTATTTTGAATCTGCCCACTTGTCATTCTCCAGAGCCTAATTTTCCCTACTAATCCTTTCTTCATGTCCTAGATTTAGTGCTTTCTCCATGTCCCCAAACATATTCTGGGTATCTTTATCACTACATTTACTGCATTGACTTATAATTAACTCTTGACTCTTTTATCCCTGTCTCTAGTCTGTGAACCAAGAGGTCAGAGAGACTACATTTGATCCATCTTATATGCCCCATGCCTGGCATAGTGCCCAGAACATAGTAAGTGTTGAAAAATAAAGGCTGAATATTTGAGTGGGAGATGCTGAACACAAATTGTGTAACAGTAAATCTCTGTTTTCTGAGACTTAGCCAAACTTCAAGTCCTAAATATAGGAGCCTCCATATGTGTCAAACATTCCTTTATGACCCTCAATCCTCTCATCTTAATTCCCCTAAGACTCTTAGAGTCTAAACACTTAATCACCACTTAAAGGTGTACACGGAGGCTATGTTCTTACTCATCTTCCCAATCCATTGCTTTAGCAAGAAATCTGTACTTGGAAATTTAATTGTTAAAATATACGCTGAAAGAAAGAGAATGTAATGCTTAGAATTCTTTAAGACACTGAATAGTTTCATCTCTCAGATTGATTAAACATTGATTAATAGAGCGTAATATAAAATAGATCGATAGTAGGGGATTGTTTAACCATAGGAACTGTGAAAAAGAGTCACACATGTGAACATTGACCAAATCTATCCAATAAGCTCATAGAAAAATAGTGTCATTGGAAAAATTAGCCTTATTAGGTAAATAGATTCATCAGACTGGTTTTTTTTAATGATTTTTTATTATATTATGTTAGCCACCATACAGTACATCCCCGGATTCCGATGTAAAGTTCGATGATTCATTAGTTGCGTATAACACCCAGTGCACCATGCAATACGTGCCCTCCTTACTACCCATCACCGGTCTATCCCATTCCCCCACCCCTCCCCTCTGAGGCCCCCAGTGTTTTATCTGTATATCATTAAACATTCTGTTTTCATTATAATTTATTTAATTCTAATTCCATGGTCAACATCACTTTCCTGATTATTATTTGGCTGTGTATCTTCAAGGTCATGTAACATACTTTTCTCATTGTAAATGAATGTATTGGCACTCTGAATTTATACATTAATCACAGAATCTAAGATACTATTAGCATAACAGAGAAAGATGCATCTGCGCCAGGTAAATGAGCAAAATCAGATTTCTGAGGCTGCATAAATGAGTTTTAGGTGAGTGTGCTGTCTGTCTACAATGAAGCATCAGAAGAGAGGCATCACCTTGGTAATTTTACCCTAAAACTAGTTTGCTATTCATGGTGTGAATCATATATAGCATTCAAGTGGTATAACTCTTAAACAATGTAGTACACAGAAATTCTGTAATCATAAAGAATGAGTCCAAACCCAGCTCCACCGCTGTCTATATGAACTTAACCATTTATTTAATTTTTCTAAGCCTCAGTTTCCCCATACATAAAATGGATATAGTTACAATATCAAATTTTAGGACTACTATAAGGAGTAATGAGATGCCTCCTATGAGTTTGCAAAAGAGGGACTGATACTTGGTCAGTCTTCAATAAATGTCCTTAGCGCATTTTTAAGATGAGCATAGGACTCAGCTGAGTAGCAGAGACTTACTAAAATGATAGTGCAGAGCTTTAGTGTAGATATCAGAACCTTCATATATGTAGTACAGGGGCCCATCTTTATTCAATGAGACAGAAGTCATCTTTTCTCTGCTAATATATATTTTCCCCATACGTGGTGGGATCACTGCTCTCAATAGTCTTGCTAAAAGCAAATATTACTGTACCACAAAGAAGAGGATATATATTACCCCTCATAATAGCACTGGTGTCTGGCCATAAGATATGGGATCTTGAGGTGTTGTTTTGGCAGATTCTCAGGTCTCATCAAATACCTACCAATGGCCACCCTTGCTACACTAGTCAGAAGTATAGTACATGACCATGCAAGTATAGGCAAGGGTGGAATTTCAGAGTTTGTGTTCTCCAGATGAGAATATAGAACTCATCAACACTCTTTTATTGGTTTGTATTTTCTGCTCTTGCAATATACTATAATTCAAAATGGCCTCTAGCCATCTATTCATTGGCTAATTTAGATATTAGTTTCTGTGATAGCTGTAAGGAAAAATAAAGAGAGTAAAGCCACCTATTGGCTAGACTTCAGACACATGGAAAACTTTGTATTGATGGTTTCCACTGTAACTTTGGCATTATAAATAGATATAGTAGTGGAAATTTAAGGTTTATTTATTTATTTGGCCCCAAAAAACCCCATGATTTGAAATATTTATATTTACTGGATCCTTATTGGAATGCAAATTTCAGATTAGGGTTTCAGAATAACAGATTTCACTTTTGTGTGTCTGTGTGTGTACATATGTGCATAGATCCCACTGGGCTTGCAAACATCAAGCATTTCTAAAAGGCCCTGCAACTTGGAGCATGATACACCTTTCCCTGTAACTTTTTGCCTGTTAGTAAAGCTTATTTATTATATTCATTCGACTTCTTCTCCAAATGGGAGAAAATTATGTACCCTTGATATAGTGGTTGTCTTTTGTTTCATATGCTATCCCTGATTTAAACATTTGCCTTCTTTTGAGAATTGCTTTTGCTACTATTCCAATCATTAGGTCTGGGAAAAGCTGTCCTATTTGCATCTATCTTGGCCCCTTGTCAAAGTTGATTCATCAAGGAAGGTAGAGAGGTCACCTCACACTCTGCCACTCAGTATTTTTCAAAATGGAGCTCAGAAATAGAGCCGCTCACACTAGTAAAGGAAGCTACAGGACCTTGGGCCCCAAGATTAACACTGGTGTTTCTTTTTTCTCCTTCTGGGGGAAGCCCAACTTTAATTTTTTTTTTCAGTGAAATAGAATGAAGCCTGCACCACAAAAGAGTAATAACACAATTTAAGCAAACAATTCTTGGTAGCTTTTTGTCTCTGGCTGTAGTTACTCCGAAGCACAACTGCATCTTGACTTTCCATAGTTCGGCTTGTTCAGGTCTTATTTGAAGGTAATACCAGTCAAGATACAAACAGGTGAAACACCTTTCCTTCAAGCTAGGGAATTGTGGAAATTTTAATCCAGAGATTATTCACAAAGATGGGATCAGAAAAAGTATAAAGCATGGGTTAGTAAGCAGGGAAAACCATTGCCTCTTTTAATTAGTCCTGAAGGAGCAAAGGGAGGGAAAGATCACCAGGAAGCACAAAGAAAACTCTGGAGAGAAAACTTTATGGCAGTAACTGCAACCTTTGGATAGAGGACTGTAGCCAAAACCAGGTCATGCAAGGAATACTCTGACCTCACTATCCTCATCCATGTAAAATCCTGCCAGTGCCAAAACAAGAGGCCAAAGAACACAGAATCCCACTGAAATAATTCAAATGGGTCAACATCCTAAAGACAGAGCAGAAAAAAAAAAAAGGCAGGAAGGAACCAAGTGGGGCCCATGTAAGATGTCCAGCACAGAGCCAATGGGCCAGTAAATTCCCCTTTTGCTTACTTAAGTTCAAGCTGAGTTTCTATCATTTGCAAACTAGAACAGTCCTGACTAACACACTTAGAATTCTCCTTTCTGGTTTTTGTCAAGTGCCTGCCTGGTCCACTTCAATTATCTCTAACCTGGGATTTATGCAAAACAGATGATGATAAAAGAAGTGGGATTAGCAGCTGATAGATTATCCAGTCAATTAACCCATGGGACCTACTCTACTCTTTTCTAGAAAACAGGCAGTAAAGATAGCATGTCTTAAAGCATTCGCTAAGCCAGTGAAACACCTGCTCATTTCTGTTCCTTCACTCAAGCCTGACAGCAATTAAATCTCTCCAAACTCGTTTTCTCCCCTGACAGGTCTGCCTACCTAAATCTCACATGTTTTATTTGACCACATCACAGCAAATCAACCCACTGCCCCACCATATGAATTGCTAGTGGAAGTCAATCATGTAGCTTCTCTACTCTGAACTTGAATATATACCCGTCCATGCTTGACAGAGATTTCTACATTCAGTTCACCCTAGTCCTTATCAGTCTTAGAGCCAGGAATATAAAGAGGGAAAAGTCATCCAATATAATTTTTTTCGAGGTCTAAATGAAAAACTTGACCCAATGACTTCTAGATCTGGAACTCTGCAATTCAACCAAGGTAAAAACTATTAAAACAGAGGAACATGGGCCCATCTGTTCCTATTGGTTATTGCCCACCCTTCACTTCCCACTTTGAGTTATTGCTGTTGAGGAAGATTAAGCGTGAACAGGTAGGTGGAGAGAAACCATATCTCCTAAAACCACTGAGGTGGTGGTGAGCTCTCAGAGCAATCCAACCATGCTATTGAGTCTAGCCGTTTCCTGAATTCTGTCTCCCTATACCCTATGATCCAGCAATTGCACTACTGGGTATTTACCCCAAAGATACAGACGTAGTGAAGAGAAGGGCCATACACCCCAATGTTCATAGCAGCATTGTCCACAATAGCTAAATTGTGGAAGGAGCCGAGATGCCCTTCAACAGATGACTGGATTAAGAAGATGTGGTCCATATATACAATAGAATACTACTCAGCCTTCAGAAAGAATGATTACAGGGGCGCCTGGTGGCACAGCGGTTAAGCGTCTGCCTTCGGCTCAGGGCGTGATCCCGGCGTTATGGGATCGAGCCCCACATCAGGCTCCTCCGCTATGAGCCTGCTTCTTCCTCTCCCACTCCCCCTGCTTGTGTTCCCTCTCTCGCTGGCTGTCTCTATCTCTGTCGAATAAATAAATAAAATCTTAAAAAAAAAAAGAAAAGAAAAAAGAAATAACGATTACACAACATTTGCAGCAACATGGACAGGACTGGAGGAAATTATGCTAAGTGAAATAAGTCAAGCAGAGAAAGACAATTATCATATGGTTTCACTCATTTATGGAACATAAGAAATAGCAGGAAGATCGGTAGGAGAAGGAAGGGAAGAATTAAGGGGAGGTAAACAGAAGGGGGAATGAACCATGAGAGACTGTGGACTATGGGAAACAAACTGAGGGCTTCAGAGGGGAGAGGAGTGGAGATTGGGTAGGCCGGTAATGGATATTAAGGAGGGCACATATTGCATGGTCCACTAGGTGTTATACACAAATAATGAATCATGGAACATTACATCAAAAACTAAGGATGTACTGTATGGTGACTAACATAACATAATAAAAATTATTATAAAAAATAAAATATACTGTGTAAATATCAATATCTGCTATTATGCATGGTCAAAAATAAATAATAGAAAAATGGACCAGTGAGGGTGTGCCATTCTAATGAGAAAATATGGAAAGAAAGAAAGAGGGGATTAATGGAATTTGTTTTCTGTTTTTTCTTTTTTTTTTAAGTGTATACTACTGATGTATGAAGCACTATTTTATGTGCTTCAATTAACATGTTTTCATTAGATCTTGAGAACACAGAAATAAAGCATATATTCTTTTTTTTTTTAATTTAAATAGCCTACATATGGTACATCTTTAGTTTTTGGTGTAGTGTTCTTTATTTTTGGTGAAATTACTTGCACCTAGACCAAAACAAGTCAGATCAGGGTAAAGCAAAGGTTATGAGGATTGTGGATTTCCAAGATGCCATCTGTGGGTCATTCTGAAACACTTGCAGAAAGCCCACAAAATAAGAGGTCATTAGAAAGTAATGGGCATTCACAATGTGTGAGATACTCTTTTAAATGCTCTGTATTTTATTCTAACAGCACATTATGATTTAGCTACTTACTGTCATTACCCCAATTAATGGAGAGGGAAACTAAGGCACAGAGAGGTTAAATGTCTTGTTCAGCATCATACAACTAATATTAACAGAGCCATGGGTCAAACTCAGCCTGACTGGTTTCAGAATATATGCAAAAATTTTTTAAAAAGTATATAGTCACTGCCATTTTTCACAAAGAAGAAGTTAACTCAAGTACTAGGATATTTTAATTAGTCGTTTTTGATTAAATGTGTTTTCTAATGGTCAGGGACATCAGCAATTATGTCCATTGTGTTTCAAAGGTATATAAGAAACTAATCTTGTAATATTTCATAACAGTTATTGAAAGCAAAGTTACAGAAAGAGATTTAGTTCCTAAAATAGTTATTTAATGACTTATTCCACAGGATGGCTTAAATATAATGTTAATGTCATTTACTAATTATATGTATTTTAGAATTTCAAGAGATCTCATCGTTATTTCTATCAATCAATCAACCACTGTCTTAAGAATAAAGTGGCATGTCAGAGATTAATGCACAAGTTTATATTTTCTGTAAAGTCTTACCTTGACCTCAGCTTAAAGCTGAGAACTACCTCCAGCCTACTCCAATGATGAGGCATTACTTACACTTTATACATAAATAAACAGAAACTCATTGTTTGGATTGAATTGTGTGTCCAAGATCACAACGCCATGATCTGAGCCATAATTCACACCCAAGTCTGCTTGATTTTAAATTCTAAATTCTACAGAGTATATCAGAAAACATGTTTGGGAAACTCTAAAGTTTACTAATCCAGAAATCTTCTTGAAATCACATTGACATCCAATTACTCCTTTCAAAGATAAGGAATGTTTTGAAAATCTGTTGGGCAAAATCCAGTTGAGTTTAGGTCATTGATGGGACACCAAGTATTTGCTACCCTCACATGTCTGAAGATTTTAATGCAGGAGCCATCAGTTGTACAAGATAGAACCAAACCTCTCTTTCCCCTGTCCCTGTCATATGTAAAAAAACTCATGATTCTCCCACTGCTTGAAATGTCTGAGGACTGGCTTAGCACAGCAAGATACAAGGATGGATTTCATCAGGTAAGGAAACCTGGTGACGTTCTGCTAAGAAACAGTTTAAACATGAAACTCTGTGACAGAAAGGTGCACGAGATGCTGCGGGCGCTCAAAGGTGAGACATTTACATCAAACTTGAACGATTAGAGAAGAGTTCATTGTTCAGGGAAGCTCAGGCAATTTGTGAAGTAATATTTGGCTCTCTGTGGTCCCCAGCAATCAAGCAAGATGTACAAATACCAATCTCAAATGGTATCTGCTTTATCATTGACTCTCTTGGGTACTTAGAAAAAGTGTTTCAGAATTAGTGCTGAAGAAACATTTCTGGATTTAAGGTACAAAGTACATGCATCCCTAAATGCACCTTCTTTTCCTCTGGAGTCTCTCTTAATAAGTAGATGGGGTGGGTGGATATTTGTTCTTCTATCATCATCTTTGTACCACTTAAAAATAAATAAATAAATACTATAGGTACCTGGGGATACTTGCTTAAAACAACAACAACAACAACAGCAACACACAGTTAACTGCAAGGGTAAACACCTGGTGCCACCTAGCACACTATGAAGGGTTGAACTGGCCAGGAAGTACCTCCATTCACTTGGTTATTCTACGCACATTTAGGGAAAGTCTACCGTATGCCAGGAAGTAAAGCATATCGGGATAAATTCATTTTGACGTCTTAGCCCCAGAGAGGTCTGATGGATGCCGGTCCTTCTGTGGAATGGCCACATCCAGACGCCGTTCTTTGTTGTACAGGACAGTACAATGCATTTAGTAGCTCTGCTCCATGCTTACTAAATGGCTGTAGCATTTTCCAATCACTGGGCCAAGAAATAATGTACCTTGAATTTTCACATGCCCCATTATGGATGCTGAATTGCTTCTGGGTGAGAATCACATCTGACAAAAATAAAACCTATACCTTAGCAGAATCTAAAGATTAGAGTAGCGGTTACCCAAGTGAAGCAGAGAGAGTGGAGAGGTGTATCAATAAACACAACTGCTGCTTCTGCTGCTCCTGCTGCTTCTACTAAAAGCAGCTCATGCCAAAGCCAGAACACACAGAACACTTTGCACTTCCAAAAGTACGTGCTACTCAGCTGATACGAATCCTAGGTTTTGGAGGACAGCAGGGTCGAGGGTAATAATAGCAGGTGAGGAATTGTGTGTATATATGTATATATGGAAGTGTGTGCACACACACACACATATTTAAGATAGATAATATATACATATCTATGTATAAGTATTTATATATATTATTTTACATGATTGTGGCAAGCCCCATTTCTATATTTAACAGATGCCGTGTGTGTGTGTGTGTGTGCGTGTGTGTGTGTGTGTGTGTGTGTGGTCAAGGACAGAGTAACAGAAGATAAACGTTTCCCACCTAAGTTCACCATTTCTCTATAAATGTGAAGTGCGCTGGTCCTGTGTTGTAACCTTTCCTTGTCCCAGAATTTGTATGGTTCAGGCACATGATAGGGATTACTAATAGTACACCAAATTGAATGTGTTAGTGTGTTTTGTGAGACGTAGTTAGGATCTTCTAAATTCAGAAGGCTTTATTTGGGATTCAGCCCAGCTGGTGCTTTAACTGGGGCTGTATCAATGATGATGTTTGCACATGTTATCACCTACTTTATCCGTGATACAGGGGCCATCAACTCAGCCACTAAATAAATACCTTTTATTTATTGGGTAAATATAGGGTCAGCATCAAATTTAAGGGCAGTTGAAAGGACAGTATCCATATACCTCACCTTTAAAAAAGATCATTAGCTTTTAAAATAGAGAAATAATATTTTCTCTGTTCAGGAATAATAATTTTCAAATTTAGATCTGTCAGTTAACTGAAGTGTGAAAAATGCAGGTGTTTAGAGGATTAGTATCCTCAGCCTGGAGTGGCTGGCTGAGAGAACTGTCAGCCGTCCACTGAAATGGGAACCACAACAGAAATTCATTGGCACTGGTTCCATAATATTTAATTTTCTTTCCTTTTTCTGTGAATGCTCAAATTAGCAGATGGAGGAAAGTATCATTTATTTACATTCATTCAGGGTATTACTCGTAGAAAAATGAATGTGTATTCAGAGGAAAGCTACAGAACGACATTATTCTTTTACATTTCACAGATGTAGTTTAATGTGTTTGTATATACATAGCAGTGTGTGAATTTCTAGGAAGCATCTTTAATTAAACTGTTATTTCTAAGCATTCATATTTATAAATGAATAAATTTGATAGATATTTTCATATCTTAATTTATGGAATATTCTGATTTCCCTTCATTTCTTAATAGCTATTTCAATTGGAACCTGAGGGTTCTGGCCCAACTTAAATTATGTCTTGTCCATGGGGCCTATATTATATCCTCTGGCTATGAATGCACACTCATTTCTGCTCTCCCAAGTAAATTTTTCTCCCTCGTTTGACATTATTTTATATAGCTTGTAAAATATGCCTCCTGACCACATAGCAGAAGTCTTAATGGTAAAAGTAGTCATATATATTAACATTCAAAAAATATGCACTGATTGCCTACTATGAAGTAAAGATTTTAGGAAAACATGTCTATTAGTGAAGTTGGCATCTTTAAATGCATATTTATTAGTTACACTATTTTATGATTCTCCAGTAACGTAAAATTTTAAGATAAACCAGGCCCTGTTTCTTTAAATTAATTTTTCTTCAGTAAAAATATTGGCTTAATAATGGTGATCGTTAGGAAAATATCACATTTGCTTCTTTTTTTAGGTCTAACCTATTTAACCTTAAAGAATTCAATTAATAGGATAATTAATGAGGTCTCGGTTTGAATAAATATAAAAGTACTTGGAGAATGTTGAAAATTTACTCTGATGAGCTTTTTGATCATTTTCTTCTGCTAATACAATATTTTTCTGAAAGTGCCCATTCAGATGTAGTGTGCTGCTGTATTTGCCTTTTGGAGCCAGTGTGGAGAAGGGTTAGAATTGGTACTTAGTAGCCTGGGTTTTATTAATGTCTTTGTTGTCTAGACCTATAGAAAATACATAAAGAATAGCTGAGATACGTGTTCTATTAGAATAAACCATGCAGTTTCATAAGCAAACACCAAATTAATGGCAGCACCCTTTTTTCCCAAATAGACGGTAGATGATAAAATCAGATTAAATTTTAGCTGGGAACAGATGAGTTTGGGGCCCTTGATTGCCCAAAACTCCTCTGGTATGGATGCATCTCAGCCACGTAGTGAGCAGTAATTTTTAAATCTCCTCAAATTATGATTTTCAAAGTTGAACAGATCCACTTGTCAGGTCTCACACAGCTTCAGGTAGGCCTGGTTGGAGTGCATTATACCCACAATGCAGGTGTTGCTGATCAAAATAAAACATCTGTCTGCCCAAGTCTTTTCCTCCATCATGTGAAAGAAAATTGATATTCACCAAACACAGAGTTCCATGTGAGTCCCACAGAACAAGATCCTTTCCCATCATTATCCGTGATATCTGGGGGCTGTGGAGGGTGATATCAAGTCACCCTAAAAAATGGAAGTGTGTATGAAGGAATGACACGGAATTAATACATTTGGTTTCATAGTAATATTTATCTTCTTGTAAATTTACAATCTTAAGACTTATTATTATTTTTTTAATCTTTGCACCTCCCCCCCCCCGTGGACAGTTTTTAGATTTATCAGTCAGAAAAGAGATATGGATATTTTTAATGTCTGGCATTCATCATGGATCCTGTCTAGTTCAGTTTCTTTAGCTGCCTAATTCACTCTGGGGGGCAGTCTCTATGGCTAATCAATCATCCATCTACGTATTTCTTGGGTGGCTGTCACCTCAGCACGTAAGACATCAGACAGAGAGAGATGTCTGGGAAACAAAGCAGTGAGATGAATTCTTCATTCCTTTTTCGAAGATCTAGAAATTCTTAAAGAGGAAGACTGTCCAAAATACTCAAATAGGCTGTGATCACCACGGTTTCTGTGTGTAAATGGGATGGATGACTATGTATTCGAAATTGAAGGAACTTGAAATGGCAATTTGCCTAAACATCTATGAACAGTTAATTCGCCACAATGCTTATCATTCATTTAGTTTCACTTTAAAGGTCTCTTAATTGCCAGAAATTAAGTTGTGGGGTTTTTTTTGTTTGTTTGTTTGCTTTTTATTCACAGAAAGTGAATCCTTCACGAAAAGTTTTGATCTGAGGAGCTTAATTTCTACTCACTATTATAAAACATCAAGTGGAGGCATGAAGGGTCATTATGGTTGTAATGGGGGGGGTTGCAGATAAAAATAGGAAGGCTAGAATGTTCTCACTATTCAATGTAAGATAATTATCTTTTTATGGAAGAATAGAATACACTTCAAAGAAAAGCAGACAAGCATGGTTGACTTTCTGACAGGTTGTAACAGTGGAATTTCCTATTATTTATCAGCTATACCTCACTAAAGTCAGAAATTCTTTAAAAAATGAGTAAATTTTTTTGGGAAAGACAATCACTTTAGTTCAGTATTCTCTTCTGGTGTTTCCACTTACTATCTAGGTAACCTTTAAAATTCAGGGAACACCTCAGAGCCTCATTTTTAAATGAAGGAGTCAAGTTTAATGATATTTAGTGACCTTTTAAATATTGCAATTTAAGGATTTTATAAATCCTCAAGAAAACTGAATGACAGTGTTTGTATGTGGGAAGTGTGGTGTGGAATGGAAGTAAGGCAGGGTTAGAACTTTAACTCTTATTGATATATTCATTTGCCTTATGGTTTAAGATAAACTCTGATGATGTAAAATGAATGAGTCTATATAACTGCTTGCAGGGACAGGAACTCAAAATTTCTTTTAATCTGTGTTCTGTCTCTAGTGAACATCCCTAGGGTGGGATCTGGCCCTAGGTGCTTCCAGAAGGTAATGGGTTTTGGAAGATGTTGAGAAGAAGCAATAAGGCTAAGGAAGATTTCCCCAATTTACCAACAATTGCAGGGGAAGCCCTAAGAAGAGAAATCTTATATTCTGATATATCTAAGGTGTTAAGATATGTAAGAGAGTCCTGGATGAATAAGCCTCAAAAAATATTTGAAAAGCCAATCTCATAGTTAAGAAGAAGATAAATCTATGGGTATAAACTCGTATTTAACCTTCATGAATTTCCCACAGACAACCAGACCCATGGCCTCTGATTTCTTATTTTCTAGCATTCTTCAAAATATTTAAAATACAAAATAAGCATTCTCTACAGAAGGTCAGATTCCATTGTCTAGTAGAAAATATTGTTTGTGTTGCCCATTAATAATGTCTTTCCTACAGAAAAGAATCCATGAGGCGTCACTAATTTCAAAGTTCCTGAACAGTTATCTTACAAGCTCTGTATTAGGGCCCTTTGGAGATACAGAAATCCAAAATCCAGAGTCCAAAATCTGCAGAGAAGTTTGGCAGTTTGTAGACCTAGGGAAGAATCAGTGTTGTAGTTCAAGGCCAAAGGCAGGCTGCTGGCAGAATCTCTTCTTGCTAAATTTAGGGAGGTCAGTCTTTGTTCTATTTAGGACTTCAACTGATTGGATGAGGCCCACCCACATTGGAGACAGCAATCTGCTTGACTCAAAGTCCCTCAATTTACATCTTAATCTCACGTAAAATGCCCTCATGAAAACATTCATAGTAACATTCGACCACATATCCGGATACTGTGGTCCAGCCAAGTTGACACATGAAGATTACCGTCACGGGCCCTGACTGCTGCCAGTTCCACAGATTACACTAGTGTGCCTAGCTCACAAAGTGCCCCAGATCTTGGATGTGGTTAGGAAACCCCTGCATGGACCAGTAGAGGCTCCAAGGAGAGAAACTGAGCAATATCACCTCTATCTTAGGTTCAGATATCTACAAGATGCTCAGAAGGGCAAACCTTGTGCAAGTGATTTCCTGGGGGAATTTTTGAGGGAGAAGATCTTGAGGGACTGGGAGAGTAGCACAGGGAAGAGAAAGAAGTCAAGCCAGGGTCTTTGTCGGTTGATGTGGCACGGGGGTAGCTCCAGCTCTGCCGTGTGTGACCTGATGTAAGGCAAAATCGGTGGGCTTTCTTCCTTGCTGCTGATCAGTCAGTCATTGGCTAAGGGCCTCTCCCTTGGGATGTACACTTTTGGTTAATTTCTGATGTGGGCACACATTGGCAGAGGTCTCCTGAGCCCAAGGGCTTCCTCCAAAGAAGAGTTCCGGGTGTAGGGAAGTGTTGAAATAAATTTCTAGGCCCTAGATGGAGCCCCTTCTGCCCAAGGTCCCATATTAGTAAACTGAAACTTGGAAAATTGCCGTGCCCCTCTAAATGCTATGCTTGACCTGACACATGGTATATCCAATCAGTCAATGCCTGAAGGCCAAGCCGACCCTCAGTTTCATACTAACTTCCTTGTCCCTTATTTATTTTCTATTTTTTCTCTTCCTTGTATCTTATTCATTTTCTGTTTTCCTTTCCTTATTCCTTATTCTTTCCTCTAGAAAAACTTTCTCCCCCTGCATCACAGTCCTGTGAGTGGAGACTGTCTACTTTGTAAAGCATCAACATTTGAATCACCTAAATTGTCCTCTTTAATCATTTTGGCAAAAGCAAAACACTCAAGATACAGGGAAACAGATATGATTCTGTGGGATTCCAAGGCCCTGACCATGTCAGTGACAATGTTCTGTCCACCCTCTAAACCCCCTTTCCCCACGCATACATAATCTCAGATTTTGAGATGCACCTTTTCTTTAACATAGACAGATTATAGTTTCTAAATCGTACGTAGCATTCTAATAAAAGCTGTTCCCAAATGCTACTGCCAAAGCCCTACCCCACAACTCCACTCCCCAACACCCAAACCCTAGGCATGCAGAAATTCTGCATCCTACCACTGCTCCCTGCCACAGCCCACAGTCAGCTTCTTAAGTACTTTTGCTGAGATCTGGTACAGTTGCATTTTTCTGAACCTTTAAGGCAAAGAATAAGTCAGTACAGAGTAATTTTTCTGTCTTTGGAGTCATGACTTGTACTCTGTAAAACCTTGCTGAGTTTGAAGTGAAGGAGGCATGCAATTCTTTACTGGATACAGTCAGCTTTGCCGCTTCTCTTATTCTATGACTTTTCTTCTGCTTTCTGTGCAGTTATTTTCCAATTCCACCTCTTTCTGTTTGATTTGTTAAAGAAAATTCTCCCTTTTTAGCCTTCTAAATACCAACTGTCTCTACAGAGCAAGCTAGGAGATGGGCTAACAGGTAGGTGAGAGTGGGAAGCCAGTGCTTATGTTCTCGTGTGTATGTGTTTGTATTTGTATGTGAGCCCTTGTGCAAAAGATGGGAAGGCATTCATTAAAATCAGATAATGAAAGATGATGGCTGTCACTGCTGCAAAACCACTGGAAAAATTGAACACTTCCAAAATACCTGAATTAACAAAGTAATTATGATGATGATATTTGTATGATAGCGTGTACTTTCAGACTGTTTCTCTTTCATTGCTAATTCCATGCTATGGAATGGCTAAGGGAGTTGGTATTATTCATTCATGACATGTCATACAAAGACTGAATAGAAAGAAACCTGGGCTAAGTTTTCAGGGAACCCTTACAGACTTAACAGTGGAGCCAGAAATAATCATGTCTCCAAACAGGTGAATTTTTAAAACCCACTGCATTTTTTCCTCTTCTCTTTCTCATGTTTTTGTTCCTGATTTTCTTTATTCCTACACTTTCAAAAGATAATTTATAGTGCCTCCTCATTCAGAATTTGAAGATAAATCTTGGTAATGTGGGCTTACAGTGGCCAAATTGGTTGAAAAAAATTAGATTAAAAACAAATCTCTGACCCATGAGCGTATGACAGTTTTCAGACCAGAGCTGATTTTGAAGTAATCCCTAGGAAGTGGAGATTTATACGGACACCTGTGGCAGCATCTTCGTTAGGGAAGTGCTGGAGGGGACTGCAAAACTATTTGACAACAACATTTTCTGCCTCCAAGATGTCCTCATGGCTGCAGAGCAATTAATTTGCTGCGCTAGATAATAATTAAAGCATTTTAAATGTGTGCTGTTCAACCCATATGCAAGCACATCTGTGAAGAAGCCTCTTTATGACTGCCTTCTGTTTATTCTTGACAAGTCTTTTGTTGTGCCAAAGAAAATGAGTCATCATGCTGCCCAATTGACCCAAGTTGAATGCCTTGTCTTCTATCATTAGCATGCACAATCAGGACCCACCCCTAGTTTGTTACATTTAGCCAATAGGGACGGAGATGGCAGGCATGATGTAACACTATGCATGAATGAACATACACATTTGAGCGATATTTTGCCCAGTTTTTTGTCTCCCTGTTCTGGATTAAATCAAATGCACCTGGGATTTATCACAAGATGGGATACCAGTGTTACGATTTATAAAACTGCTCAAATAAAATGCCCTGGACAGTTTCTACTTTTCAAAGAAGTTTCATATAAACTTGATAATATCTAGTCATATAGGAAACTAACCACTAGTTTTTCAAGTTTGTGTATTCACACATCCAAAGACCAATATATTCTAGACATGTGAAACTTGGTATTGCTTTAAAAAAAAGTAATGAAGCACTGGTTTCATTACTTAGAACAAGAACAAAAAAAAGTCTTCTACTGTTATGTCAGGAAAACAAGCTTGAAACATTGAGACTTTTGATTTAGAGAGTTTCTAATATTTAGGCATATTTCTCCATGCATCCCATTCTTGCCTAATGGGTTCAATTCACTTCTGATTGAAATATATCTTTTAGTAATTCTTTCAGGAAGGGTCTATGTGATGTAAACTTAGAGTCTTTTCCAGAATACATCCTTACTTATATTTGCTCTTGAATTCTACTTAAATGAAATGCAGAATTTGGGGCTGCTGATTTTCCTGAATATTTTCAAGGGATCATTTCCATCTATTGTGCTAAAGAGCAGCTTGATGCCAACCTAATTTTTATGTAATTTATATTTTCTCTCTGACAGTTTTATTTAGTTTACTTTTAAAATAAATAGATTTTATTTTTTAGGGCAGTTGTAGGTTTAAAGATTTTATTTATTTATCTATTTTAGAGAGAGAGAGAGTGTGTGAGTGGGGTGAGGAGCAGAGAGGTAGGGAGAGGGAAAAGTAGACTCCACACTAAGCGCAGAACCCCATGCAGATCTTGACCCCAGGACCCTGAGGTCATGACCTGAGCCAAAACCAAGAGTCTGAGGCTTAACCAACTGAGCCACCCAGGTGACCCTAGAGCAGTTGTAGGTTTAAATAACAGTTGAGAAGAAAGTACACACAGAACTCATATACTATTCCCCTACCCCATAATTTCCCATATTAACATTTTGTATTTGTGTTCTAAATTTGTAACAATATCAATACATTACTATTAACTGAAGTTTAACATTTATATTAGAATTTACTGTCTAAGTGGCGCAGTTCTGTGGGTTTTGACAAATGCATAATTTCATGTATCCACCATTAAAGTATCATACAAAACAGTTTCCCTGCCTCCAAATCCCCTGTGCTCCACTGTTTCATCCCTTTCTCCTTTTCGCTTGAACCCTGGGAAACCACTGAATTTTTTACTGTCTATATTTTTTCCTCTTCCAGAATGCCAAATAGTTGGAAGCATGCAGTACGCAGCTTTTTCAGACTGGCTTATGTCACATAGCAATATGCATTTAAAGTTCTTCCGTGTCTTCTCATGGCTTGATAGCTCATTTCTTTTTATCACTGAACAGTACTCCATTGTACGAATAGTTTATCTATTCACCTATTGAAAAGTATCCTGGTTGCTTCCACTTTTGGTAATCACGAATGAAGTGGTTATGAATATTCATGTGCAGGGTTTGTGTGGACATGCATTCTCATCTCATTTTGAAAAATACTTAGGAGTATGATTGTTCAAACTTATACTGTATTACTTTGCTGCTATAACAAAGTACAACAAACTGGATGGCTTAGGACAATAGAAATTTATTATTACACAATTCTGGGAGCTCCAAGTCTGAAATCATGGTGTAGGCAGGGATGTGCTTTCCCTGAAACCTTCAGGAGAAGGATCCTTTGTTGCCTTTTCTGAATTTTTGGTGGTTTGCCCATAATCTTTGGTTCTCCTTGGCTTACCCAGGCACCCCTAAAAGTATGTCTTTGGCTCCGGCCCTGGGATCAAGTCCCAAGTCGGGCTCCCTGCTCAGCGGGGAGCCTGCTTCTACCTCTCCCTCTACCTCTCCTCCTGGTTCATACTCATCTCTCTCTCAAATAAATAATCTTTGTTTTAAAAAAAGATCATTATCAGATATACATTTTGCATATATTTTTTACCATGTCTATAATTTGTCCTTTCATTCCATTGGCAGTGACATTTGCAGAGCACAAGATTTTAATTATAATTAACTCCTACTTACTATTTTCTTTTTCTTCAGTGTATAATGGTTGCGGTTATTGTATCTAAAAATCATTGCTAAAGCCAAGAATACCCAGGTTTTCTTATATGTTGTCTTCAATATTTTTCTTAGTTTTGCATTTTACATTTACGGTTATGATCCATTTTAAATTAATTTTTTGAGAGATTTTAGGCCAGTGTCAGATCTTTTTTATTTTTTTTGTACAAAGACGTCCTGTTGTTCTAGCATTGTTTCTTAAGAGACTATTATTTCTCTATTGAAATGCCTTTGTTCCTTTGTCAAGGAATTCATTGAGTATATTTGTTTGAGTCTACTTCTGAACTTCCCTTCTGTTCTATTGATCTAATTGTTGATTCTTTCACTAGTAACACACTGTCTTAATTACTTTGGCTTCATAAAGTCTTTTTTATAAGTCTTTAGATTACATCCTTAATTTTTTGTTCTTCTCCTTCAATATTATGTTGTTTATTCAGGGTTTTTGCATTTATGTATAATGTTTAGATTCATTTCGTCAATATTCACAAAATAACTTTCTGGCATTTTGATTGTGATTGTTTTGAATTTATAGCTCAAGTTGGGAGAGACAGAAAACTAAACACTTTTGAGTCTTCTTATCAATGAACATGGACTATCTTTCTATTTAGTTCTTCTTTGGTTTCTTTGTTCAGATTATCAGAGTTGTATAGTGTTCCTCACATAGATCTTACACATATTTTGTTAGACTTATACCTAAATGTTTCACTTTTTGGTGCTAATGTAAAAGGCATTGTATTTTTAATTTCAAATTCCAGTTGCACATTGCTAGTATATATAGGACAGCAATTGATTTTTATATATTAACCTTTTACCTTTAACCTTACTGTAATTGGTATTAGTTCCAGGAGTTGTTGCTATTGTCATTGATGATTCTTTCAGATTTTCTACAAAGACAACCATGGGGTCTGTGAACAAAAACCATTTTATTTCTTCCTTCCAAATCTGTATAAATTATATTTTCTTTCCTTTCTTATTACATTAGCTAACACTTTCAATACAATGTAGAATAAGGGTCGTGAGAGGGAATAGCTTGCCTTGTTCCTGATCCTTTGCGGAGTGGGGGTGGGTGGGGGGTGGGGGTGGGGATCTAGTTTTCTACCACTAAGCATGATACTAGCTATAAGGATTTTGTAGATTTTTTTTTATCAAGTTGAGGAATTTGCCATCTATTTCTAGTTTACGGAGAGCTTCTCATCATGAATTGATGCTGGAATTTGTCAAATGCTTTTTCTGTATCTATTCATATGCTCATATGATTTCTCTTCTTTAGCCTGTTTATTTGATAGAGTTTATTGATTGATTTTCAGATGTTGAAATTTTATTTTCATTTGAAAATCAGTGATATCAGAGGTGATATAACCTCTCTCCCAGGGGCGGTATTACTAATTTTTTCTTCTTTCTTTTTTTAATTTGTTTGGCTGATTAGAGATTTATCAATTTTATTGATTTTTTAAAGAATGGTTTTTATTTTGATGCTTTTCTCTATTGTTTATTATTTGTAATTTTATTGATTTCTTGCCTAGTGTGTGTTATTTTCTTTCTTCTGCTTACTTTGGATTAACTTGCTATATGTTGTCTAGTTTCCCAAGGTGAGAGCTTAGGTTATTGATTTTAGAACTTTCTTCTTTTCCACTATATGTAACTATGCTATAATTTTCCCTCTAAGCATTGCTTTCACTGCATCTCACAGATTTTAATACTTTCTACTTTCATTTTCATGGAGTTCTAAATATTTTTAAATGATCTTTGAGACTTCTTTCTTGACACACGTGCTATTATTTATAAATGTGAATATTATGGGAATTTCCAGTTATCTTTCTATTATAGATTTCTGGTTTAATTCCACTGTGGTCTAAGAATACTTTTTTGAATTCTATTCTTTTACGTTTGTTAAAGTCTTGTTATTATTTTTAATGGCCAGAATATGGTCCATCTTGGTGTGTATGAGATTTTGTCCTCATTGTTGTTAGATGAAGGATATCGTAACTATAAATTACGTTTAATTAATCGAGGGTGCCATTCAGTTCAGTTATATCCTTTCTGATTTTCTCCCTGCAGACTGCTGGATCCATCTATTAGTGATAGAAGGGTGTTGAAGTCTCTAATCATAATATTAGATTTGTATATTTTATCTTGAAATTCTATCAGTTTTTGCCACCTGTGTTTTGACATTGTTGTTTAGCACATACACATTAAAGATGTGTTATCTTCATGGAGAATTGACCCCATTATCACTACATAAGACCCCTCTTTATCCTTGATATTTTGCTTTGCTCTGAAGTCTGCTTTGTCTGAAATAGTAATTCTAATTTTCTTTTAATTCGTATTAGCATAGCATATTTTTCTACATCCCTTTATTTTTAATTTTTCTGTGTCTTTATCTTTAAAGTGGAAAAAAGTTAAACTTATATTTTTTTATATTCACTTTGACCATTTCTGTCTTTTAATTCATGCGTTTAGGTTAGCTACAGTCAAGTGATTATTCATATAGTTAAATTAGTGTCTGTCATGTTTGTAACTATTTTTTGTTTGTTACCCCTCTTCTTTCTTTGTCTTCCTTTTCCATTCTTTTTATGCCATCTATAGTTTTAATTAACCATTTAATATAACTTAATATTCTTCCCTTTCCTGCCATAAAAATTATTCTTATTTGAAAAAATTATTTAGTGGTTGGCCCAGATTTTACAAAACCTATTTATAACTAATCTACAATCATTTTCAAATAACACTGCGCAACTTCACAGGTAGTGTATATATGTCCTAACATGGTATTCCCAATTTGTCTCTCCCATCCTTTATAACACTGCTGTTAATCACTTCACTTACCCACAAGCTATATTCACCAAACACATTGTTGCTATTATTGTTTGAACAAACTGTATTTTTAGATTAGTAAAAAATAAGAAAAATAAGGTTTTATCTTAACTTTATTTATTCCTTCTCTAATGTTTCTCCTTTCTTTATGTATATACAAATTTCTCACCTATATACAATTTTCCTTTTCTAAGAAGAACTTTTAATATTTCTTACAAAAGAACTCTGCTTGCAACAAATTCTCTCATTTTTTTGTTAATTTTTAAGGATATTTTTATGTTTCTTTCACGTATGAGAATAACTGCTGGGTGCAAAATTCTAGGTTGGTGTTTTGTTTTGTTTTTCAGCTATCACGTTTATGTCTTTGATCTATTTCAAGTTACACTTTGTGAGTGGTGTGAGATAGGGGTCCAATTTCATTGTTCCGCATGTGTTTCTTCAGTCTGTGTTTGTGTGCCATGACACTACTAAAATTGTTGGTTAATTCCAACAGTTCTTTTGACGGATTCTTTGGGATTTTCTATAATATGATCCAATTATAAGCAAATAGTGACAATTTTACATATTCCTTTACAATTTGATGCATTTTATTTCTTTGTCTTGCCTAATTGGGCTAGTTGGCACGTTCCCATAATAGTGAAAAGGAGTGAATAAGTGTGGCAAGAGTGGGCATCCTAGTCTTGTTCTTAAATGTAAAGAAAACACTTTCTATTTTTCTCCATTGAATATAGCATTAGCTGTGGGTTTGTCATATATGACCTTTATTATGTTGAGATATATTCCTTCTATACCCAGTCTATTAAGGGGTTTTTAATCATGAAAGGATGTATTTTCCCAGATATTTTTTCTGTATCTTCTCAGATAATCATGTGATTGTTATCTTTCATTTTATTGCTGTGATGTATTACATATATTGATGTGCATATATGTTTATCCATCCTTGCAACCCAGGGATAAATCCACTTTGGTTATGGTTTATGATCCTTTTAGTATGTGCTTGAACTTGGTTTGCTAATATTTTGCTAAGAATTTTTGCATCTATACTCATCAAAGATATTGGTCTACAGTTTTCTTTTCTTATGGTATCCTGTGCTGGTTTGGTATCAAGGTGATGTGGTTTCAATGAATGAGTTTAAAAATGTTCCCTCCTCTTCAATATTTTAGAAGACTTTGAGAAGGATTGATGTTAATTATTCTTTAATATTTGCTAGAGTTTTCCAGTGAAACCATCTGGTGCTGGAGTTTTCAATGTTGGGAATTTTTTTTTTTTACTGATTCAAGCCCTTTACTTGTTATGATCTGAATCAGATTTTCTATTTCTTCCTGATTTAGTCTTGGTAGGTTGTGTGTTCCTAGAAATGTATTCATTTCTCCTAGGTTACATAACTTTTTGACATATAATTGTTTGTAGTAGTGTCTTATCATTCTATTTATTTCTGTAATATCAGTTGTAACACCTCCTTTTACATTTATAATCTTTTGATTTTTAGTCTTTGCTCTTTTTTCTCAGTCTAACCAAAATTTGGCCAATTTTGTTTATTTTTCAAAGAACCAGCTCTTAGTTTTGTTGATCTTTTCTATTGTTTTTTTGGGTCTTTGCTGCATTTATTTCCAATCTGATCAAAGTTATTTCCTTCCTTTGGCTACCTTTGGGCTTAACTTGTTTTTATTTTTCTAGTCCCTTGATGTGTAAAGTTAAGCTGTTTTCCTGAAATCCTTCTAATTTCTTATGCATTTATTGCTAATTTTCCTCTTAGAAATGCTTTTGTGGGGGCGCCTGGGTGGCACAGCGGTTAAGCGTCTGCCTTCGGCTCAGGGCGTGATCCCGGCGTTCTGGGATCGAGCCCCACATCAGGCTCCTCCGCTATGAGCCTGCTTCTTCCTCTCCCACTCCCCCTGCTTGTGTTCCCTCTCTCGCTGGCTGTCTCTATCTCTGTTGAATAAATAAATAAAATCTTTAAAAAAAA
>NC_048219.1:96795552-96796135 GCF_002007445.2 Ailuropoda melanoleuca
TCAGGCTTCTCTGCTGTGAGCCTGCTTCTTCCTCTCCCTCTCCCCCTGCTTGTGTTCCCTCTCTCGCTGGCTGTCTCTATCTCTGTCGAATTAATAAAATCTTTAAAAAAAAAAAAAGAAAGAAAAGAAATGCTTTTGTTACCTCCTATAATATCTGATATGTTGTATTTTTGTTTTCATTTATTTTGAAATAATTTTTATCTCCTTTTTTATTTCTTCTTTGATCCAGTGGTTGTTTAAAAGTGTGCTGTTTAGTTTCCATTTATTTGTGTACCTTTTATTTTCCTCTTGTTGATTTCTAATTTCATACCATTGTGTGTGTATTCTGCTATTGGATGGAATGTTCTTCACATGTCCACTAAATATATTTGTTCTAAAGTGTGTCTCAATTCCAACATTTCCTTGTTGATGTTCTGTCTGGATGATCTATCTATTGCTGATAGCAGAGTTTTGAAGTCCCCTATTATTACTGTATTGTTGTCTATTTCTCCCTTAAGGTTTGTTAATATTTGCTTGATAAATTTTGATGCTCTTATGTTGGGGAATATATATATATATATATATATATATATATATATATATA
>NC_048219.1:96797718-96827606 GCF_002007445.2 Ailuropoda melanoleuca
TTTTTGTTTTTTTGTTTTGTTTTTTTTTTTTTTTTTGTATTTATCTTGCTTGGTTTTCTCTGAGCCTCTTGGATGTGATTCAGCGTCTGTCATTAATTTAGAAAATTCTTAGCCATTTTTCTTTCAAATATTTCTCTTGCTTCTCTCTTTCCTTGCATCTTATTACAAGTCTGTTATACCTGTTTCTACTTCTTTACATTTGCCTTTCAGCTTGGGAAATTTCTATTAACATATCTTCAAGCTCCCTAATTCTACCTTTATTTTCATCAAATATACTGATAAGCTCATTGAAAACATTACTTATTTCTGTTACAGAGTTTTTTATTTTCTTTTGATTTTTTTCTTAGAGTTTCCACTCCTTATCTGTTTACATTACCCACCCATTCTTGCATATTGTCCACTTTTTCTATTGGAGCGCATTAATCATAGTTACTTTAAATTTCTGATCTGATAATTTGAAAATCCCTGCCATATCTGACTGAGATAATTGTTCTGTTTCTTCAAACATTCATTTTTGCTTTTTGCCTGCCTTGTAATTTTTTTGAAAGTTAAAAATTATATATCAAATAAAAGAAAATGAGGTAAGTCAATCTTCATTTTGAGTTTTTTTATGTTTAGCTGGCTAGGAACCTGACAGTATTTGTTTGCTATAGATATTCTGTCCAAGGCTAAAATCACCTCTAATGCACTTTTCTTTTTCCTTCCTTTTTTTTTTCCATCTCCTCTGTTGTCTTTAGACATTCCTGGAGACTCTGTTAAATACGGTCTGAGACTTGCAATGTCTTTCAGCTGTCATCCCTTGTTATTGTACAGGAATCCTATTGATGTAGTGGCAAAATACTGGAGGAGGAGAACCATGTTCTAGTGTTATGATTAAATATAAATCTTTTTGTGTGCCTGGCACCATGGGCTGTGACCTTCAAAAGAGCTTCCTCCCCTTTTTAAGTGAGACAGGAAAGCTAGAAGTGACTGGAGCTGGATATATCAATTCTCCCAGGCCAGTCGGGCTCAGACACAGTAGTTTTTTTTCCAAAGGCAGGCCTTTGTTAAGGAGAACAGAGTCTTGTTGGTATATTTCAAATTTGGAGGGGAGGGGATTTTTCTTTGATCTTCACCCTGAGGAACTAGTAGGGCTGCCTGAAGTAAATCTTATTATAGTTTGGGAGGGTCCTCTTAAGGCTGAGCCCTTAAGAATTCTTACTCTCTCAAACTGATGCATGTGTACTCTCTAGCAAGTAGTCAGTTACCCTTTAGGCATTCCTTCACAGCTCCAGCAGCAGCTTCTGCTGTTGAACTTGCCTGTCTCTAGATTTTGGGGTGATGATTTTCCCTGTGCCCTCAATTCTCTGAGAAATCTAAGAGTTGTTGATTTTAATATTTTCCAGCCTCTTTCTTGTTTTGACTATGGGAGTGATGCCGTGTAAGCTCCTTCCAGGTCAACTAGAAAGCAGAAGCTGGCAGTTACATTTTAGTATTTTACCTTTTTCTATGATGCTCTGTAGTTTCAGTGAAATGTGTTTAAGTGTACATTTGATTTTATTTATTCTGCCTGGGGTGTGCTGTACATCTTTAAATATTCATCTCTTTCTTAAATCCTAGGTTGTCTCTTGCCTTTAACTCTTTACATATTGCATTTATTTTATTTACTCTTTTTATCTCTCTTCTGGAACCCTTGTTTTCTTGGCTGTACTGCTTCCATCCTTCACATTTCTTAACTTCTTTTCTCATATTTGACATTTTTTAACTCTCTGCAATAATTTATTTGAATCTATTAGTCAGTTCTTGAATTATTTCTTCCATTGAGTATAATCAGCTGTTAGGTAATTTGTAATATTTTTACATATTCAGCTGGTAAATTTTCATTTTGTAATTGTTCTAGTTGATTCACCTTAGATTCAACTTTTCTATCTTATGTCATCCTATTCCTTCATTATGAATGCTATTTTTTATTCTCTTACCTATTTAATCATTGAAGCAATGGTTTTGTAGCATCCTTCAGATAATTTCATTACTTCTCATTCTCAGGGCGTTAATTCTGTTGTTTACCGTACACACTAACTCTTCCAAATAGAATTTCATTTATATTTATGATTTTATTTTTATTCATTAGAATTTCATAATTCTTTGGAGTCTTACAAAGTCTGGAAAATGAACAATTTATTATAAAGCAGTTTTAAGTTTATTCCAATTCAGGAGTCCAGAGATTGTGATAGTAAAGGATCAACTTTCATTTAATTTTGAGACCTGGGGATTCATGCATAATAAAATAATTCTAAGTTTGGATTACAAACTTTAATGTAGAACTGCTTAGGGTTTCAGTTTCTTATTGATAGCATTTTTTTTCTATGCAAAGCTCTAGAACAATGTTAAGATTCCTTGCCAGTTCCCTACCTTTGAGCTGAGGATTTTGTATTCTATGAGGACTGAATATCATTTGAGGCTCTACTTTGAGAAAGCACCTGGGGTACAGCTTCCTCATGTCAAATAGTCCATCCACCTGAAACTCCTGTCCCAGCATTAGCACCCCAGTCTCTTTCCCTAGCTTCAGTATGTAGTTTGACACCATCCTGAACCTGGGCAATGTCAGGTGTCTCTTACTTCCATAGCTGTTAGTTCTTCTATTCTCTAATATAGGAAGATTATGTCTGTCTATCTTTCAAACTCAGAAATGTAATCATTTCTGTCCTTTTAATGTATTCGATATTTCAATGTGCTGGGGCAGAGGGACATCTATGTTTACTCAGTCTGTCATGTGGCCCAAAATCATGACTCCATTTTATATATTATTTTGATTTGGCTATGTTTCTAAAAAGCCGTTTATTAAAATCCTACAAGGTCTTTATTCTTAGGGCAACATCATGGTAAAGTGTAAAGAGCAAGTCCTCTGGAATAAAACATGTTGGCTTGAATTATCATTTATGATTTTGTGACTGTAGGAAAACGATTTAAACTTTTTTGGATTCGATTTAAAACGGCAAAGTAGAATACCATTTTTTCCTTTTATCTCTGTAATTATCTAAGAGGAACAAGAAGGGGAAAAACAAATTCCTAGTGTTGACAAAACAAAGAGATGGGAGTACCCATGAGATGTGATACGCAGAACCAGTTAAATAATTTGTGGGGTCCAGTGCAAGATGAAGATGTGAGACACTTTTTTGAAAATGATTATCACGGTAATGACAACATAGCACTACACCAAGCACCAAACTTTTTTACGCTCAGGGCCCTGTGCTCTTGGACAGCCCTGATAAAATGTTTGGAAGTGCTCATATCATTATAACATCAGCCCTGATAAGATGTTTGGAAGAGCTTCTAAATGAATTAGTGTTCAAACAGGGTAAGAAAGGATAGTAAGAGGATCCTGCAACTACAAGTCACAGGTAAAGCCCATATAACAGAACTTTCCAAACTAAGCGGCACATCTGCATGGAAAAAACCATTAACAAATTCAGAGGGAAATTCTTTCAGTGGTTACTCTGTAGTAAAAAGCTCAGAGATTTTACGTTTGAAGTGCCTGGGTGTGCATCCTAGCACCATCCCTACTGATCGTATGAACGTGGACACATTATTAACCACTCTGTGCCCTACTTTCTTCGTCTGTGAAACAAGGATAATAATAGAGCTTATCATTATGGGTGTTTAGATGAGAGGTCTTAGAGGACTCTATGGCACATAGTAAATGATATATAAAAGTTAGCTATTACTTTTTTTTCTGAACACAACATTCTCACACTGTTTAAATTATTGGAGAATATAGGCAGAAAAGGAAACGTTCATAAATCATAAAAATCCTAAGTAGGAATATTTGAATTATTTATTTATTTTTAATAAACTTGGCATTTAGAAGGCAATTCCCATGATGCTATAAAACCCAACCATAAAAATGACAAAATTTACTACACATTAAAAAAGCTTTGTGCATCACAAAATCACCACAAAAAAATTTTAAAAAATTAACTGATAATATTTTGCAAAGGGCAAAAACTATTTAATAAATAGAGTGCTTCTTCAAATAAATAAGCATTTATTTTTTTAGTGAAGAATGTTGACCTTGCTATCTTGATAATAGTTTCATGTCAATTCCTTTTATTGTAAACAGTTCATATTTTTTGTATATTTTCTATTAAATTTAAATTAAAATTACAACAAAATACTGTATTTTTTGTCTGTCACTTAGGCAAAGGTAAAAACCCTGGATGGGTGCTTGGGTGGCTCAGTTGCTTAAGTGTCTGACCTTTAATTTCAGCTCAGGTTATGATCTCATTGTCCTGGGATCGAGCCCCCACGGGGGCTCTGTGTTGAATGGAGAGGCTGCTTGAGATTCTCTCCATCTCCCTTTGCCCCTCCCCCCATTCTCTCTCTCTCTCTGTTTCGCAAATAAATAAATAAATATTAAAAGAAAAAACAACACTCAATAATATAACATGTAGGCAAGGGAGAAAAAACAGGGAATCTCATACATTGCTTGAAAAATGCAAAATTATATTGAGACAAATCTGGAAACTTCTGCCACAATTTAAAAGACACTGCTTGATCCAGAACTTCAGCTATATCTTCTGCACACATATTCATAAAATGTGCAATGGCTTATGAGAAGATATTGCTTTCAGCAATTTCCATAATATCTAAAGATAAAAATTCCTTAGGCTTCCAAGGGTATGAAGGAATAAATAAATTATATCTACATATTGTGGAATACTAAGCAGTCATTAAAAAGATGTGGCATTTATCTTAGCTAATGTGGAATCCCCAAAACCATCCCCACTAAAGTCAAGATAATGATAAGGATGCACACATTGCCTTTACTATTTAGTTTTTTCTTGGATGTATTAGACAATGCAATTAAATCAGAGAAAACAATTGGAGACATTAAAATGTGGAAAGGGGAAGTAAAATGATCTCTATTTGCAAATGATATCAATGATAAAACAATTTAGTTGGATAACAGAACATAAAATTAACTAACAAAAATCAACACCATTCATATACAAAATCAATTAAAGGACATAATGAAACATTAAATGCCATTTAAGATACTTACATCAAAAATACAGTATTCCAGAATAAACTGAACAAGAAGTTGGCTAAATTTATATGAGGAAAACTTTAAAATATTCTTTACTGAAAGACACAAAAGGAGACCAAAAAAATGGAAGGACATTATTTTAACATTGGATATGATGAGTAAACATTACAGAGATGCCATTTCTCTCTAAATTAGAAATAAAATATTTTTTAATGAGGACTTTTTTTTGGTTTCTAGAGACAAAATTGTTCTCTTATTCATTCAGAGGAAAAACGTTTAAAAAAAACAGTCAGAAAAATCCTGAATATAGAACAAACCTGCCTGACCAGCAAAAAAAATATATTAAAGAGCCCCTACCATGAAGACAGTGTGGTAGTGCACATGGAGAGAGAGGGTAGTGAAACAGAATAGAAAATCTAGAATTAGAAGCAAAAACATCACAAATTTCTCATTTAACAAATGTCACATTTCAAAGCACTGGAAGAAAGAATTTTAATAAATGATGTTATAATATTTAGATAGCCATTTAGAAAAAGGTAAAATTGGATCCATAGCTTATTCATCATAATAAAGTCCAAATATGCAACATACAAATCTAACAAAATGATACAGCACAAATAATAGAAGAAAAGATGAATTAATTCCTTCATTATTTGGGTACTGAATAGTCTTTACCTGTGACTCAAAGTTCAAACGCGAGGAAAGTAAAGACTGATAAATTTAAGTAGATTTTTAATGCATTGTATACAGAAAACATGTAAGCAAAATTAGACCAAAAAAAAGTCAGAAATAAATATTTGTGGGGGCGCCTGGGTGGCACAGCGGTTAAGCGTCTGCCTTCAGCTCAGGGCGTGATCCTGCCGTTATGGGATCGAGCCCCACATCAGGCTCCTCCACTAGGAGCCTCCTTCTTCCTCTCCCACTCCCCCTGCTTGTGTTCCCTCTCTCGCTGGCTGTCTCTGTCAAATAAATAAATAAAATCTTAAGAAAGAAAGAAAGAAAGAAAGAAAGAAAGAAAGAAAGAAAGAAAGAAAGAAAGAAAGAAAAAGAAAGAAAGAAAGAAAGAAAGAAAGAAAGAAAGAAAGAAAGAAAAAGAAAAATATTTGTGGGCTCTTGGGTATCTTAGTTTGATAATCGTCTGACTTCTACTCAAATCGTGATCCCAGGGTCCTGGGATCTAGTCTGCTTCTCCCGCTACCCTCCCCCCCTCTCCCCGCTCTTGATCTCTCTCACACACTTTCTCTTAAATAAATAAATAAAATCTTTAAAAAAAATATTTGCTACAGTTATGTTACAGATAAAAGATAATGTTTTAACATATAATAAATTATTAACCAGCAGAGAAAAAGCCCAATAGAAAAATGGGCAAAATACATGAAGAGTTTCTTTAAAAAAAAATGATAGCAAATCTCTGTAGAAACACCCTTCCACATTAGAGGTGGAAGTACAAAGTGATACAATACACTCGAGAGGAGTTTGACAAAATCCAACAATACTTACAAAGGACATTTTGGCCCTCCATATCCACTGGAAGTCATCATGAATATATACCCATAAAAATAAAAAAATCCAAAATATTGGAAACACTTAAATAGCTAGGTAGGGGAGACTGGCTGTATAAACGATGGTGCATTCATGTAGTTGTAAGTGAACCCAAGTTAATATGCCCAACGCCAAGCAAAGCTAATCACTGAGGCATGGAATATGCAGCAAGGAAAGGGTTTATTTGAGAAGCAGCCAAAGGAGGATACGGGAGGGTGGACCTCAAATCTGCCTTACCCAAATGGGATTACAATCATACATTTTTATAATCGTAGGGGTTGAAATTACATACACATTGAAGAAAAGAGTGGGAAGCTTATGACTATTCATCAGGAAAGATGGAGTATGCGCACTGGGCAAACATATAGTAACACATATCCCATGTTGACTTTGGCTTGGAGACAATATTTTTGGCCCCTGACGTCAGGAGGTCATCTATAGGACAAGAAAGAGGGCTATGGTGTGCTCTGTGGACTGGTGTAAACTGGAAGGGGTCTTGGGGTTATCTCGGGTAATGAACGCAATACTTTGTGTATTCATAGGCTGGAACCGTTATCAGTGACCATCTGTCAGTCTGGGTCTCTTTGGAGACAGCTAGAGGATTTGTTAGTAGGGTCTAAAGAGAAATAAGAGCTGATTAGGGAGCAACAAGTCTCTGAAAAACAAGCTTTCAATATCCTCTTAGTCTCAATCTCATTAACCCTATGGGGCAGGAAGCTTGATTAAATTTTGAATTTATAATAAATTAGCCATAAAGGAGGGCAAGATTGGGAAATTAGAGATGTTTGAATATGGATTATACATATATAATATTTTATCTACAAATAAATATCTAAGTACATATAAAGATTTTATCTAAAATTAAATTTTAATGTCATAGTGTTACTGTAGTTATGTAGGAGAATATCCTTATACTTAGTAGACATACACTGATGTGTTTCATTTTTAAACGTCCTTATGTCTGCAACTTACTTCCAATCATTCAGCAAAGATGAATAAATGAATGAAGTGTGTGTATGGTATGTGTGTGTGTGTGTGCGTGTAAGAGAAACAGAGAATATGAGCAAAATGAGCAAATGTTAACAATTGGTAAGTTTAGTTTTAAAAGATATTTTACATTTTTCAAATAATAGAAGTTGGGAGAACAATTGATTTAAAGTGTGTGTCATTTAATAAAAATTTTAAAAAGTGTTGTTTTATCCTAATTTTCAAAGAATCATGTTTTTATTTCATTGATATTCTCTATTTTTCTTTTAATTTCATTAATTTCTATTATTTTATTATTTTATTTTTCTGTGTTCCTTGTATTTAGTTTTTTCTTAGTTTCTTAAGGTGGGAGCTTAATCATTGATTTCTCATTTTTCTTTTCTAAGTTAAGCATTTAATCCTGTATATTTCCCTTTGATCTCTTGTTATGTTCTATGTATTTGATATATGGAATTTTTTTTCATTTTTAAAGCTTTGTAATTTTTTTGTGACCTCTGTTTCAACCCTGCAGTGATTTAGAAATGAGTTGTTTAATTCCCAAGTATTTTGGTGTATAGCAGGTATCATTCTTTATTGATTTTTACATTAATGTCTTCATGATTTGATAAAAGAATTTGTGTAGTTTTTGTCTTTATAATGTATTAGTGTTTATTTTATGGTGCAGAATATGATTTATCTTGGTGAATGTCCCAAGTACATTAGAAAATTTTTTGTATATGCCTTGCATATTACAGCCTATTTGTTTAATGTTTAAGTACTTCACTTTGAACCTGTCTTTAAAATATCTAAGACTCTTTACCATCCCAATGCTCCTTTATTTTGTAGTTGTCATATATATTACATCTATATATAATAAAAACCCTCCTGACAATGTGTCAATTCTTGTTGTTAATATTCATGTATATATTTAAGGAGCCTACGAAAACAACACTGTTTTATATTTACTCAAACATATGCCACCCAAGTCATAGAGCTCTCTGCCTGAGTCTCACCATCGGAAATGTCACAGAGACAGAGAAAACAAACATGGATACCTCCTGCTTCTTGGAGTATGTCATCTCCTTTCTCTGATTCCTGTAGCTAGAAAGATGGGGCTTCAGTTGGAGATTTAGCTAACAGCATAATGATGGCTAACATTGGCTCATGACTTGAGATTTTTTTCTCAAGGTAAAGGTGCAAAAAAAAAAAAAACAAATAAAATATGAGAACCTTACCCACATCCAGATTGGCCCTCTGAGTTTTCACTCTTCCCTACAACTTGCTTTGAAGGGTCCAGGTACTTTATTTTTTGCACCTTGTTCAGAGATTTAGCAGGAGAGATGGCTAAAGAGGGCGTACTTGGATGAAAGGAACATAATTCTGTGCATTTTTCTAGTAGTGATAAGGAAACTCGTGACAAAATGAAAAACTATGAACTCATGTTCATGCCATATTTGGTTCCATGCAAGACTTTGGATTTATGCAGTAAACTAAATACATTAGCTTTACATACATTTAATGTAAAACATGAGATTTAAATTGAAATGCACTTTGGTGGAAAAATTAGTATCTTTAGGGAAATGATAATATTAGGACCCAGATAAACTGGATATTATGTGAATCTATAGAAAACCTTTCTATCTGAGCCTTCTGGGTGATTTTTACTGTCATAGTATTTAACACATTCAGTGTTTTTAAATTACCTTTACTAAAAAATGCATATGAAAAGTGAAGGCCATGTTTTAAATGGTATGTTCATTATTTGATAAGAACTGATTCTGGACCTTCGCATTTTATTTATTCCACATATCTATTTTATTATTCATTTGTTTTTTAAATGATGCTGGAAGCACATACAGTGTAATTCCAGACAGACCAGGGTTTAGGATTAAACTTTGGAGAAAAGAGGTACAACATATACAAATGCTCATCATTTATACAAAGAATGACTTGACCTATGTAAATCTTATTTTCATTAGCTCTAAGAGTAAGATAATAACTTTGCCTTTCTCTGAGATTTATTCAGCAAGTTATATACAATAACATTTACAAAGCACATAGCCATGTTTCTAGTGCATGATCTCAATAAATGGAAATTGATGTCATTATTATATTCTAGGTATTGTATCAGATGCTAGGAAAATGAACCACAATGAAAGCACTGTACCAACTCTCAAGGTCCTGATTGGGAAAATAGTCTAGTGGAAAATGGTATGCAACCACATTATAACCAGGTTATTGAATTATGACACAATTATTTTAAAACACTAGCATGATAACAGAAGCAACTAATTGTAAAGGTAGAAAGGAAAAGCAATTTTCCTATGTATGTTATCTTATACTATCTATATAAATAAAGTTTATCTTAAATATGTATTAAAAAATGAGACCTTGCTCTTGTCATGGTAAGAAAAAACCTTCAAGATATATTGTTTATGAAGTTATAGAGTCACAAATGATTGTACTGATTATACTGCTATTTGAGTGAAATGAAATACACACTCATAACACACACATATAATCATTTCTGGAAAGTTATGTGAAAAAAATATAAACACTGCTTACCCTTGAGGAAAGATACTGTTGCCAAGGTACAGGAACAAAAGGGAGATTTGCAAATTAAAAAAAAATTTTTTCCACCCTTTATATGGATTGTCTATTTAGAATTTTAATAAGATACTTAGAGATTGAAAGTATAATGTGGGAAAATGTTATTGACATAGTATTTTGGTGTAAAATGTAATATAAAAGTAGTCACTCAATAATTGTTTTTGTGTTTTTTGGGTTTTTTTTTTTTTTAAGCAACATAGCTGATTGTTAGTACCATTTAGTTAAGGAGTTCTTTCCAAAGATCAATCAATCTTTCTATTTTTTGTCATCAGCCTTCCAAAATTCTTGGTGAATTTCCAGAACTATCTTAGCATTTTAGAAATATTCATTGACCTACATACAAGCCAACATATTAATCAAGTGCTCTTCAAATTTCTGACATTCCTAAAATTCTTTCGTTTTCCCCCATAGTTTGGTAAGCCCAGAATGACATTCTCTGCTTCCTTTGTGACTTTCCTGCACCTGAATGAAGTGGGGATTTCAGAGGCTCATCAGGCCAGTTAACCCTTCATGGAGCACATATATCTCTCCATCTAAGTCATCTGGTCTGGGACTGCGATCATCCCTGCCATTCCAGCTGCTGTAAGAAATATATATTTGGCCTGTTGAACTTTCCCAACATTTTAGTTTGGCTTCTTCCACATTACAACATGTCATTAACCCATTTTATATATGCATACTTACTCACAAGTATATATTTATTTTTTATTTTCAACTGAAAGCTCACTGGAGCCTCCCACAGCACTTATTATTTTATAAATAAGTTGTTTAACAATAGAAATGTGTGGCAGACGCAGCAGGTTGCCTATTAAAATCCTGTTTGTTTTCTCTTCCTACTTCCTAAGAGAGCCCCAGTTCGAATTGGGGCGGCATTATGCTCTGCTAAAAATACGTTTTCTTCTAACCCAATTGGCTGCGAGGTATGGCAGTGTTCACAGTTCTGGACAGAGCCATGTCTCATTTTGTTCAGGGCTCCAGGCAAATATTTTTCTGGGATCTCTGTTTATATAAATAGTTTGATTAAAAATATATTACAGAGACTTCTACTTCTGGTAAGATGCATTGGATGTGTTTTTCCTTATTTCTCCTGGTAAATGCAACACAACTCCTGGATACTATATGAACAACAAACGTGCAGACACTAAATGGTGGAGAAGAGTAGACAGCCGGGCTGGGGACATCGGTAAATGAGGGATGACATGGTAGTAAGTTTCCTGGTTTTTCTTTATTTCCTATGTCCCAGACTAAATACTGGAGAAGCCAGCAATCCAGATACATCAATGGGCAGAGATATAAGCAAAAATAAAAATAAATAAATAAATAAATAAATAAATAAATAATAAAAAACCATAAGGGGGCACCTGAGTGGCTCAGTCATTACGCGCCTGGCTTTGGCTCAGGGCGTGATCCTGGCAGTTTGGGATCGAGCCCCACATCAGGCTTCTGGGCTGGGACCGTGCTTCTCCCTCTCCCACTCCCCCTGCTTGTGTTCCCTCTCTCACTGGCTGTCTCTCTCTCTCTGTCAAATAAAAAAAATAAAATCTTTAAAAAATAATAATAATAAATAAATAACCATAAGAAAAGGCTGCTTTCTTATCCAAAGGACCAGGAAAGAGGCAGCCTAGTAGGACAGAAACTTTGGGAAGTAACCACTCTATTTCAAACACCACAGAAAAAAACCTGAGGCCCCACTCTCAATTCCACAAGCAGAACCTGAGTAGAAAGCTGAAATTGCATCCTCACCAGGTGCAACAAGGCTCCCCAAATCCATAGTCAGGGTGGTGTCAGAGAAGGCCTAGGAAGGAGCCAGCAGGCGCCTCACTGGTGAGCAGTTAGGTGCCGGCCCCTCTGTCCAGAGAAGTGAATACCACAGGAGGGCCCTATACTTCACTCCTACCAGTGGGGAACAAGAAGCCTCTGTGCTCAGTGAGATCCTCACAAAGGCATCAGAGGAGAGCTAAGGGAGAGTCAAAAGTGTCACTGATGCTTTGTGAGGAAAATGCTGCTTTCTCCTTGGAATCAGTGAAGGGTACACAGGGAACAGTAATGAGGTGTTTCTGTCCTTCCTAGTCAGGATGGTATCAGTGGTGACCTAAAATGGGAACCTGGTCTACCCAAGAATCCCTAAGGAATCTATGTTTTAAAAAAGACCTCAAGTATTAATAACTGAGTCCAGCAAAACCCCAGGATATAAGATAAATAGATGAATATTATTTGAATTTCTATATACTAGCAATGAACACATGGAATCCAGAATTTAAAATGCAACACCAGGCCTGACACAGATGCTAGGAGGACACAGCTCTGGGTCAGGTCTGGGGATGTCCTAGCTGCTGGGGTGTTAGAGGAGTAGCTGGAAATGCTTGGACAAAACCTCTGAGTCCAGTAATGCCCAAGGCAACATGGGACAAGATGGCAGAGACAACTCTCCTAGCAATGTAGGACTTAAGCAGCCAGGTCGAGTGACAAACAGTCAGCCTCCACAAGCAACCCCTGGAGCAGCCAGCAGTGGATACATTCAAAGTAGAACTAAGGATGCCAGAGAAGATGACATGGAAGAGAAGTCAGGTGGGCAGTATCTTAGGGCATCTGCTAAACAAGGCCCTGGACAAGGGCAATGAGGTTGGGGTTCCAGATCAACAAATAAAAAAGATCACAGGAAAGGCTGATGTCAACAAAGATTGTATTGACTTTGCCAATGCCAGAGCAAAGAAACTCATTGGCAGTTAAAGCTGCTGCTCTGTTTACACTATATTCACTTCTCTAGTTCCTCCTTCAGAGTTTGGCCTTTTGGTTCCACGCTCTTTTAACCAGGCCATAATGTGCAAGAAGGGCAAGGAGTAGACCCCCTATTCTTTTATGTTCTCTTTTCCCTTGAGAGTTGACTACAGCTCAGCTTTCCTTTCAGTATTTTTCTTTTTTCAGTTCATACTCTTAGGTTGGTTTTTGTACATCATATATAGTGCTAGTTTTCATCCTTCTCATTTTCTTCATCAGGTTCTTTTGCTCTCCAGATGTGGAAGTATTGCCCAAGGCAGCCACGAGAAAGGAAGCTGGAGGCAGGGGGAGTGCAAGGAGAAGAGGCAAGAGAAAAGAGGTTGTTCCTTCAGTAAAACTGCAGGCCATAGAGTAAAAGTGTATAGCCACAGTAAGGATCTAGTTGGGCTAGCTTTTAATTTAAGTTGCAGTTATTGCCAATTTAGGCTAATACTTGGTCTCAGAGCTGTTATAAACGATATTTTTGTTATACATCACAACTTGGCTACCTCTGATCCAAATAATAGAATGAATTTTCTTAAAGTGAGCTTAGTTTCTGAACTTCTGGTGATTCATGTATGTACATAGATTCTGTGATTCCATTTCATATTGCTATGTCCAAGAACACTTTGTATAAATGAATGGTTTTTTGGGGTGCCTGGGTAGCTCAGTCGTTAAGCATCTGCCTTCGGCTCAGGGCGTGATCCCGGCGTTCTGGGATCGAGCCCCACATCAGGCTCCTCTGCTGGGAGCCTGCTTCTTCCTCTCCCACTCCCCCTGCTTGTGTTCCCTCTCTCACTGGCTGTCTCTGTCTGTCACATAAATAAATAAAATCTTTAAAAAAAAAAGTGAATTGGAAAATTATGCCTTTGGTTTAATTATTGATGATTGCACTGTCATTTGATTATTGTGGATTAAATTATGTCCAGAATCACATTTATTTAGAAACTGAACAGTGTTATAAGAATCTGATTTGTTCTTGTCATCTTTATTTAAAAACTAGTGTCTGTACACTTCAAAGCTTTTAATGTAGATTGGTTTGACCAATAACCCTGCTTGATCTTTACAATCAAATTTTATAGCTAACAAAAAATAAATAAATAAGTAAATAAGTATGCAACATGTATATACTTTTATGCTGAAAATGATAAGATGTTGATGAAGGAAATAAAATCTAAATGATGAGACATGTCATGCCTCAGAATAGATCTAAACAAGTGATGATATACCATTCATTGAAGGATTCAACATAGTAAAGATGTTGGGTCTCTGCAAATTGATACATGACAAATTTAATGCAATTCTTATTATTATCTGAGCAAGACAGTGTGTGTGTGTGTGGTGTGTGTAGTGTGTGTGTGTGTAGAACAGTTTATACTAGAATTTCTATGAAAGTCAAAGGAACTAGAATAGCCAAGATTCTGAAAAAAATGGAATAACATGGGATAAGTCTAAACTATTTCAAGGTTGACTATATAATTTCAGTAGCCAAGACTGTGTAGTATTCACATTTGGATAGACACAGCTAATCAAGCAGAACAGGTAACTCAGAAATAGCTCCACACTTGTTCTCGAGCAATGACTATCCCTAGGCAAACATTAAACTCTGGCCTACGCTCCAAAATTTATACCAAAAACATAGCTAAAATTGAATTCCAGATTTAAATGCAAAAATGTAAAAATATGACTTTCTTAGAAGAGAACAGATTCTGAACCCAAGGCTGGCTGAAGCATTCCTAGACATGATACCAAAAGCACAATCCATTAAAGAAAAAATAGGCATCCGTCTGACTTTATCAAAATTATAAACTTAATGTAATTAGAAAATGGAGAAAATGAAGAGATGTTTCATTAGTATGATTTATAGATGATAAATAAACACACAAAAAACTGTTACTTAACATCATTCTGCATTGGAAAATTGCAAATCAGGAGATATCACTGCTTGCCTATTGCAACAGCTAAAATAAAAAAAAAGATTATAACAAATGCTGGCAAGTTTATAGAGACACTGGATTCCTTATACATTGCTGGTGGAAATGTGAAATAGTACAACCACTCTGGAAAACTTTTGGTGGTTTCTTTAAAAAATGCAATGTATATTTCTCATATGATCTAACAATTGTACTCCTGGGCAATTGACCCCAGAGAAATGAAATCTTATGCCCACACAAAAACCAACACATGGATGTTCATAGCAGGTTTATTTGAAAGCCAAAGCTAGAAACAATCAATAAGTGAATGGTTAAACAACTATGGTACATCCATACCATGGAATTCTAACTAGAAATAAAATGGGCTGAACTCTTTTTAAAAATATTATTTTTAAAGAGAGAGCATGAGCAGACAGGAGCAGAGGGAGAGGGAGAAGCAGACTCCCCACTGAGCAGGGAACCCAATGCAGGGCTGGATCCCAGGACCCTGAGATCATTAACTGAACTGAAGGCAGACGCTTAACTAACTGAGCCACCCAGGTACCCCGAAATGGACTGAACTTTTGATGCACCCACCAACTAAACATTTGAAGAACATTGTGATGAATGAAAAAATCCAGTCTCAAAGTGGTCACATAGTGCATAATTCAATTTATATAACAATCTCAAAACAATAGAGATCAGTGGTTTCCAGAAGTAATGGGATGGTTTGTGGAGAGGTGTGCACACGGCAATAAAGAGATAGCTTGAGAGTGACATTTCTGATGATAAAATAACTTTGCATCTTTAAATAATGTGGTGAGGGTTCCATGAATATACACATGTAATAAAACAATAGAATTAAGTGTATACAATATACCAAATTCCTGGACTTGAAACTGTGCTGTAATTATGCAAGATGTGACCCTTGGGGGAGATTGGGTCAGGGATACATGAGACTTCTCTATACTGTATTTTTAGCTGTCTGTGATTTGTCATAATTCATACAATTTTATGAGTATATATGCGTGCGTGTATACACACACTCTTACGTATATTAGATCTAGTGGGCCCACGTAAAGTACATTGGCTTATCAACAACGATGCAAGAATGGGTACTTAAATATTCGTTTATTGTCCAATTAGTACATGTCAAGATTCTTCATGGTGTCTACACTCCCTCTTAAGGTACGATACTACATGGTGTCTACCTTCCTTACACACTCATTTTGCAGAATCCTAGTCCTTTCCTTTTGAGATTTCTCCTCTTCACTCTTTTTGTGTACAAAAATCTGTATGGGAAATTAATATATAGTCTGTGCCTCTAAAATAATCTCTTCTCAATGCTAACCTCCCCTGGTTCCATTCTTGAGATGTGTTGCTTCTCTATATAGAGTAAGAGGTTTTTGTTTTGTTTTCCTTTTTGTTCACTGCTATATCCCTTGGGTCTAGAACATATTTAGAAATCAAAATAAAATTTTCATTGACTAGATGAATAAATATGCACCAACTAATAAAGAGATTAACTAGACATTTTGGTAGCTCCCAATGAAGTGTAAGATGCTCTATGTTGGGGCTCTGCGGAGGATAGCCGTGTGTTAAAGAAAAAGCAAGGTGAATGATTTCACCACCACCTTGGTTTTTTAATTAAGTAATTCATTAAATGATTAACTGAATCATTGTGCATTTGCCTTGATCCCTATAGCAAACATTCAGAGGACAACTGATACTAATTAATCAAACAACGACATAATTTGAGCATTATAATTCATTACAAAACTATGGTGACATAAATTTCTAATCCTGGAGTTTAGGAAGAAAAAGTGAGAATGACACAAAAGGAGTATATATATATATATATATATATGGTTGGCCATGCCCAATGTGAACCCAGTGTAAAGTCTAACATGGGGCTTGAACTCATGGCCCTGAGATCAAGACCTGAGCTGAGATTGAGTCAGCAGCTTAACAGATTGGACTACTCAGGCACCCGAGGGAAGTACATTTTTAAAGTAAGAATGTGGAGAAATGGGGAGGAAGAAGAAAAAAAAAAACTGAGATACAAGAGGTAGAGTGGTGGACACAGGGTGTAATGCCTACCTTCATGGTAGTCATGGTAGTTACTTGCACAATGTAACGCCTTCATGGACTAACATAAGAGATCCATCCTGCAGTACATGATCCAGTGCAACAAAAGTCGTATGGCAAGCAATTAGTTCAATGATTTTCAGGGAGAAAGTGATTGCTCTGCACTATGTTGTGTTATGATCTACCTATTAGAGGGCTAATAAGAAACTGGGAGAAAAGATGAATAAGAAATGAAGTTAATTGTTCAGGCAAATTGATTTAAATCATCCAGGTTATAGAAAAAAATTTCAGGGGTGCTTAGGTGGTTCAGTCGTTAAGGGTCTGCCTTTGGCTCAGGGTGTGATCCTGGAGTCCTGGGATCGAGCCCCGCATCAGGTTCCCTGCTCTGCTGAGAGCCACTGGGAACCTGCTTCTTCCTCTCCCACTCCCCCTGCTTGTGTTCCTCTCTCACTGGCTGTCTCTCTCTGTCTGTCAAATAAATAAATAAAATCTTTAAAAAGAAAAAAAGAAAGGAAAACAATTTCAAACATGCAAGAACTTGCAGAATATTATATATATTAGCCCATTCCAAGAAACCTAACAGAAGAGGCCTTTCCCATCAGGAGGTAGCCAAGGGAAACTCAGTTTTATAATATAAAGGATTCAGTATAAAATTATACATGAGTCTATAAAATTAGATTTTCTAAATACCAAAATGAATATCAGAAAACAAACAGTAGAAGGAGGGAGTTAAGATGGCGGAGGAGTAGGGGACCCCTTTTTCAGCCGGTCCCCTGAGTCAAGTTGGATAGGTACCAGACCATCCTGAACATCCATGGAATCAGCCTGAGATGCAGGAAGATACATCTGGATCTCTACAAATGAACATCTCCAGCACTGAGTATCGAGGTACGAAGCGGGGAGCCATGAAACCGCACACAGATATCAGAAGATAAACAGAAGGGGGAGGGAGCCGCCGTGTCCGGGCTCTGGGAAGCAGTAGCCACCTGCACAGGGGAGCAGGCAGACTCATGGACGGCACCCTTGAGACAGCAGACTGAGACCTTGAGCAGGAGAACGCGCCGGGGCAGCTGGCGGCTGGCGGTGTTAGAAAAACAAAGGACAAAGACGTTCCAGCCCTGGAAGTGAAGGTGGGGATGCAGGGTGTGGAGCGCACATCCTGGGATGCTGCAGGGTTGACCAGCACCAACAGAAACAGAGTTAAAGTGGCCAGAACATCAGTGGAGAATGGTCCGCGATCCCTCTGTTCTGAGACAACAAAGGACAAAGACGTTCCAGCCCTGGAAGTGAAGGTGGGGATGCAGCAAACCGCCAGGGAAAGCCGCCAGAGAACAAAAGCCCGGAAATACCGGCTCACAGTGTGCCCATCCCCATCCCCCCTCACAGGGGACATGGAGACTCTACCCAAACAGGTTTGCCTGAGTATCTGCTCTTCAGGCCCCTCCCCCAGAAGGCAGGCTGAAAAATCAAGAAGCCCACATCCCTAAGATCCCTATAAAATAAGTGCACACTGCCTGGGTCCCGGTCAAAAATTTGGGCTCTGGACAACCCCATAACCTCTCCTCATCAGAATGACGAGAAGGAGAAATTCCCCTGCAAAGAAAAGACAATGAGTCTGTTGCCTTTGCCACAGAACTAATAGATATGGTTATAATCAAATTATCAGAAATGGAATTCAGAGTAACAATGGTCAAGATGATGTGTAGACTTGAAAAAAGTAATAACGAAAATGTTAATGAGAATATAGAATCTCTAAGGGCGGAAATGAGAGTGAATCTGGCAGAAATTAAAAATTCTATGAGCCAAATGCAGTGAAAACTAGAGGCTCTGACGGCCAGGGTGAATGAGGCAGAAGAACGTATTAGTGAATTGGAGGATGGGTTAGTAGAAGAGAAAGCTAAAATAGAATCTGGGCTCAAAAAAATCCATGCTCAAGAATGTAGGTTACGGGAGATTACTGACTCAATGAAACGTTCCAATGTCAGAATCATCGGCATCCCTGAGGGGTTGGAGAAAAACAGAGGTCTAGAAGAGATATTTGAACAAATTGTAGCTGAAAACTTCCCTAATCTAGCAAGTGAAACAAGCATTCGTGTCCAAGAGGCAGAGAGGACCCCATCCAAGCTCAACCAGGACAAACCTACGCCACGTCACGTCATAATGCAATTCGCAAATATTAGATCCAAGGATACAGTATTGAAAGTGGCCAGGCGAAATAATTTCTCACATACAGAGGCAAAAATATCAGAAATTGTCAGACCTGTCTACAGAGACCTGGAATGAGAGGAAGGGTTGGGGGGTCATTTTTAAAGCTCTATCCGAGGAAAACTTGCAGCCAAGGATCCTTTATCCAGCAAGGCTGTCATTCAGAATTGATGGAGAGATAAGGACCTTCCAGGAACAGCAGAAACTGACCAAATTCGTAACCATGAAATCAGCCCTACAGGAGATATTAAGGGGGGTTCTATAAAGGTAAAAACGCCCCAAGAGTGATACATAACAAAAAGCCACAATCTATAGTAACAAAGACTTTACAGGCAACATGACATCATTAAAATCGTATCTCTCAATAATCACTCTCAAAGTAAATGGCCTAAATGCTCTCATAAAATGCCACAGGGTTGCAGATTGGATAAAAAGACATGACCCATTCATTTGCTGTCTACAAGAGACTCATTTTGAACCTAAAGATACATTCAGACTGAAAGTAAAGGGATGGACTACAATCTTTCATGCCAATGGACCTCAAAAGAAAGCTGGGTGGCAATTCTCATATCAGATAGATTGGATTTTAAACTAAAGACTATAGTTAGAGACACAGAATGGCACTATATTATTCTTAAAGGATGTATCCAACAAGTGGATATGACAATTATAAATATATATGCCCCCAACAGGGGAGCAGCAAGATACACAAGCCAACTCTTAACCAGAATAAAGAGACATATAGATAAAAATACATTAATAGTAGGGGACCTCAACACTCCACTATCAGCAATAGACAGAGCACCGGAGCAGAAAACCAACATAGAAACAAGAGCTTTGAATGCCATATTGGACGAGTTGGACCTCATAGATACATATAGAACACTACACCCCAGAACCAAAGAATACTCATTCTATTCTAATGCCCATGGAACATTCTCAAGTATAGACCATGTTCTGGGTCACAAAACAGGTCGCAACCAATACCAAAAGACTGAAATTATTCCCTGCATATTCTCAAACCACAACGCTTTGAAATTGGAATTCAACCACAAGGAAAAATTTGGAAGAAACTCAAACCCTTGGACACTAAANAAACACTTGGAGGCTAAGAACCATCCTGCTCAAGAATGACTCGATAAACCAGGAAATCAAAAAACAAATTAAACAATTTATGGAGACCAACGAGAATGAATACACAACGGTCCAAAACCTATGGGATACTGCAAAGGCAGTCCTAAGGGGGAAATACATAGCCATCCAAGTCTCACTCAAAAGAATAGAAAAATCTAAAATGCAGTTTTTATATTCTCACCTCAGGAAGCTGGAACAGCATCAGAGGGACAGGCCTAATCCACACACGAGAAAGCAGTGGACAAAATTTAGAGCAGAAATCAATGAATTAGAAACCAGCAGTACAGAAGAGCAGATCAACAGGACTAGAACCTGGTTTTTTGAAAGAATTAATAAAATTAACTGACCACTGGCAAGATTTATCCAAAAGAAAAGAGAAAGGACCCAAATTTAAAATTATGAATGAAAAAGGAGAGGTCACAACCAACACCAATGAAATTGGAAGGATTATTAGAAAATTTTATCAACAGCTCTATGCCAATAAACTAAGCAATGNAACAGCTATATGCCAAAAAACTAAACAATCTGGAAGAGATGGAGGCCTTCCTGGAAACCTATAAACTACCAAGACTGAAACAGGAAGAAATAGATTTCTTAAATAGGCCAATTAACTATGAAGAAATTGAGTCAGTGATAAACAACCTTCCAAATAATAAAACTCCAGGCCCAGACGGTTTTCCTGGGGAATTCTACCAAACATTCAAAGAAGAAATAATACCTACTCTCCTAAAGCTATTTCAAAAAATAGAAACAGAAGGAAAGCTACCAAACTCATTCTATGACGTCAATATTACCTTGATCCGCAAACCAGGCAAAGACCCCCTCAAAAAGGAGAATTACAGACTGATTTCCCTAATGAATATAGATGCCAAAATCCTCAACAAGATCCTTGCTAATAGAATCCAACAGTACATTAAAAGGATTATCCATCATGACCAAGTGAGATTCATCCCTGGGATGCAAGGGTGGTTCAACATTCACAAAACTATCGGTGTCTCAAATTTTATCAACAAGAAAAAAGCCAAAAATCATATGGTCCTCTCAATTGATGTAGANTTTGACAAAATACAGCATCCTTTCCTGATTAAAACCCTTCAGAGTGTAGGGATAGAGGGTACATTCCTCAATTTCATAAAAACCAGCTATGAAAAGCCTACAGCAAATATCATTCTCAGTGGGGAAAAGCNACCAAACTCATTCTATGAGGCTAATATTACCTTGATCCCCAAACCAGGCAAAGACCCCCTCAAAAAGGAGAATTACAGACCGATTTCTCTAATGAATATGGATGCCAAAATCCTCAACAAGATCCTTGCTAATAGAATCCAACAGTACATTAAAAGGATTATCCATCATGACCAAGTGGGATTCATACCTGGGATGCAAGCATGGTTCAACACTCGCAAATCAATCAATGTGATACATCATATCAACAAGAAAAGACTCAAGAACCATATGATCCTCTCAATTGATGCAGAAAAAGCATTTGACAAAATACAGCATCCTTTCCTGATTAAAACCCTTCAGAGTGTAGGAATAGAGGGTACATTTCTCAATCTCATAAAAGCCATCTATGAAAAGCCTACTGCAAGCATTATTCTCAATGGGGAAAAGCTGGAAGCCTTTCCCTTAAGATCAGGAACACGACAAGGATGCCCACTCTTGCCACTATTATTCAACATAGTACTAGAAGTCCTTGCAACAGCAATCAGACAACAAAAATGGATAAAATGTACCCAAATTCGGCAAAGAAGAAGTCAAACTGTCTCTCTTCGCAGATGACANAGAAGTCAAACTGTCTCTCTTTGCAGATGACATGATACTCTATATGGAAAACCCAAAGGAATCCACTCCCAAACTATTAGAAGTTATAGAACAATTCAGTAAGGTGGCAGGATACAAAATCAATGCCCAGAAATCAGTTGCATTTCTATACACGAATAATGAGACTGAAGAAGGAGAAATTAGGGAATCCATCCCATTTACAATAGCACCAAAAATCATACACTACCTTGGAATTAACTTAACCGGAGACGTAAAGGATCTATATTCTAGAAACTATAGATCACTTTTGAAAGATATTGAGGAAGACATAAAAAGATGGAAAAATATTCCATGCTCATGGATTGGAAGAATTAACATAGTTAAAATGTCCATACTACCCAGAGCAATCTACACTTTCAATGCTATCCCGATCAAAATACCGAGGACATTTTTCAAAGAACTGGAACAAATAGTCCTTAAATTTGTATGGAACCAGAAAAGGCCCCGAATCTCCAAGGAACTGTTGAAAAGGAAAAACAAAGCTGGGGGCATCACAATGCCGGATTTCGAGCTGTACTACAAAGCTGTGATCACAAAGACAGCATGGTACTGGCACAAAAACAGACACATCGACCAATGGAACAGAATAGAGAACCCAGAAATGGACCCTCGGCTCTTTGGGCAACTAATCTTTGATAAAGCAGGAAAAAACATCCGGTGGAAAAAAGACAGTCTCTTCAATAAATGGTGCTGGGAAAATTGGACAGCTACATGCAAAAGAATGAAACTTGACCACTCTCTCACACCATACACAAAGATAAACTCCAAATGGATGAAAGACCTCGATGTGAGACAGGAATCCATCAAAATTCTAGAGGCGAACATAGGCAGCAACCTCTACGACATCGGCCAAAGCAAACTTTTTCATGCACATCTTCAAAGGCAAGAGAAACAAAAGAAAAAATGAACTTGTGGGACTTCATCAAGATAAAAAGCTTCTGCACAGCCAAGGAAACAGTCCAAAAAACTGAGGCAGCCCACGGGATGGGGGAATATATTTGCAAATGAAGCTACATATAAAAGACTGGTATCCAAGATCTACAAAGAACTTCTCAAACTTAATACATGAGAAACAAATAAATCATAAAATGGGCAGAAGATATGAACAGACACTTTTCCAATGAGGACATACAAATGGCTAACAGACACATGAACAAATTTTTCAACATCATTAGCCATCAGGGAAATTCAAATCAAAACCACACTAAGATACCACCTTATACCAGTTAGAATGGCAAAAATTGACAACGCAGAAGACAACAAATGTTGGAAAGGATGTGGAGAAAGGGGATCCCTCCTACATTGTTGGTGGGAATGCAAGTTTGTACAGCCACTCTGGAAACAGTGTGGAGGTCCCTTAAAAAGTTAAAAATTGAGCTACCCTATGATCCAGCCATTGCACTACTGGGTATTTACCCCAAAGATACACATATAGTGAAGAGAAGGGTCATATGCACCCCAATATTCATAGCAGCATTGTCCACAATATCTAAATCATGGAAGTAACTGAGATGCTCTTCCACAGATGAGTGGATTAAGAAGTTGTGGTCCATATATACAATGGAATATTACTCAGCTATCAGAAAGAACGATTTCTCAACATTTGCTGCAACATGGGCAGCACTGGAGGAGATAATGCTAAGTGAAATAAGTCAAGCAGAGAAAAACAATTATCATATGGAACATAAGAACTAGGAAGATCGGTAGGGGAAGAAAGGGATAAAGAAAGGGGGAGTAATCAGAAGGGGAAATGAAGCATGAGAGACTATGGACTCTGAGAAACAAACTGAGGGCTTCATAGGGGAGGGGGTGGGGGAATGGGACAGGCTGGTGATGGGTAGTAAGGAGGGCACGTATTGCATGGTGCACTGGGTGTTAAACACAACCAATGAATCATCGAACTTTACATCAAAAACCAGGGATGTACTGTATGGTGACTAACAATATAATAAAAAAACATTAAAAAAAAGAAAACAAACAGTAATTTTAAAAAAAGTAATACTTGATGGATCAACTGAAAATTAATAAAAATCATTACATTCGGGGGGTGGATAGAAACAGGGTAAAAAAGAACTAGACACAAAATTTATCCAATCTTACTTTTTATAGCTTTGAGTTTTAAAGCATGTAAGTTATTTACAATTTCAAAAATAAAATTAAATCATAAAGAGGAAAATAATGACTCTCCAGTTAAAATGTGTACTCTTACATTACAAAGGTGAGCTGTATCTGTAAGACTGACAACAGAACTCTAGAAAATAAAAGCAATTCAACAAAATTTTCTCCCTGATATTTTAAACATGTACATTAAAAATAATTTTAAATATGGGAAAGTTGCAAAGACAGTACTATTTACCCCCCACTTTCCCTAATGTTACATAATGACAGTATATGTAAAAAAAAAAAACCATGTAATTAACAGTACCACAATATTATTCCCAAGTTTTTTCCAATTTCATAGGTATGTCTGCTAATGTCCTTTTTCTGTCAAAATCCAATGCATGATACCATTTCAGTTAGTCTTCATGACTCCATAATCAACACTAATATTTGGCAGTATTTTGGTCTTTCCCTATGCTCTGGAACCTTGTCAGGTTTGAAAGGTTCCATTTAGCTATTTCTTACAATATGCCTCAATTTGGATTTGTCTGAGGTTTTACCATGACTGGGAAAATGGATTTGGGGAAGAACACCACAAATGTGAAATACACTGTATCAAACAGGGGGTATATATATCCGTTTAAGTTATGCCGGTGATGTTAACATTGATCCTCTTGGCTAAGGCAGTGTGTGCCAACCTTCTTTGCTGAAAAAGTGTGGTTTTTCTCTTGCCAGAAGCTATGTGTTAGAAGTGAGATACTCAGTTCATTCCAGGCTCAAGGGGAGAGAAGTAAACTCCATCTCCTGGAGGGTGGGTTGCCAAACAATTTGTGGACATATGTTAAAAACAACATGTTAATTAATAAATAATTCAAGGGGACATTTTGATTCTAGTCAAACAGTCCTTTTGTTCCTAAGGTTTTCAACAATGATTACAGCATTCATCAGTGCATTTTTGCCCCCAGCAGTTCTCACAGTGACGTTCTCATGGCAATTTTCAGCATCTCTTATTTCTTCTATATGTATAAATTGGACTTGTTCTGTAAGCAATGTGTGTCCTTTCTCCCCATCCATTTATTCATTTGTGGCTACCATTTATTTATAACAGTACAAACTCACTGCTACTTATTTTATGCTACTTATTTCGTATTTTATTATTATTGATTATGATTCTACCATTATTTATATTGTTACTCAAATTATTGAATTTTGGCCATTTCCGGCATGGATCCTGTGTCCCTTTCACATGCCCCTCTCTCTATATATATCTATTTTTTTTTAATTCCTTATTTCCTGGAACTACAAGATGTAGCAGACTCCTATTTTTCCTTGCTCTATCACTACGATCAAACATTTCTCCAATGAATCCGGTTCCTGTTATTGTTGAATGGTGTTTAGAAACCAGTTCTGTGCACTAGGTTTGGCTCACTGTTACTGTGGTATCCCTGTTCCTAGTTTATCTGAGCAGAGAGAGTTGGGAAATATATGCATGTATCATAACCCGTGTAGGCTCTCATCTATATTTATTTACCTATCTGTATGTATAAAATAGACCGTAGTGTATACTGATGTCTAACTCCAATCCAGTACCACAGTATTTCTTCTAGCCTCTTCCCCCCATGCTGATTTGTAACTTCTTTCTATGGAATAAGAAACCTGCATCCTTTTTTCTGTAACCTATTTACTTGTGTGTTCAATTCTAGCGTACATGCAATGCATTTCCAAAATCGCTAATCCATAGCCTTGGAAGAAACAAAGTTATCAATTAAGCAGAGAGTTTATGTAACTTATTTTTATTGCGAGCCTTGCAGAATACAGTCAGCACACACCTTTCCAAAGTCATTAGGCCATCTCCTTTTTTCTTATCTCCTTTGGTGCAGACACGCTGTGCATGTGCAAAAGATTCCTTTGTCACAGTTCACATTTCGTTCTGGGCTTCCATAACACGCTCATATTTTTAAATTTTCTGCATACATTTTCCTGCACCCTTCCACATATAGTTCTATGGGTTTTAAAAAAATGCAGTCATGTATTCTCCTCCATGGTATCATAAAAATGGTTCAATCACACTAAAATCTCCTTATGTGGCCTCTCTCCTTGTTGTCAGCCTCTTCCCAGCGCCCCAACCCTGGGTGACAACTGATCTTTGTTTCTGTTGCTCATGGTTTTACCTTTTCAGAATGCGAGATAAAAAGAGTCGCACCATAAACATCCTTCACCTATCAAAATACATTTATAACCCATCCATGTGGATAAATAAAAATCAGTAATGTGTTCCGTTATATTGCTAAGAGGTGTTGCGTGGTATCAGTGTACCACAGTTCAGACACTCAGCTGTCAAGGGACATCTAGGCTGTTTCCAAGTTTTGATCATGAATACTGTAAATATTTTCATACAGGTTTTGGTGTCCATGTGGTTTTTAGTTCACTTGTATAAAAATCTAGTGATGCTATTACTGATTCCTATGGTAAGTGCATATATAATCATTTTTTAAGTTGACAGTGACTTTTTTTTAAAGATTTTATTTATTTATTTGACAGAGACAGCCAGCGAGAGAGGGAACACAAGTAGGGGGAGTGGGAGAGGAAGAAGAAGGTTCCCAGCAGAGGAGCCTGATGTGGGACTCGATCCCAGAACACCGGGATCACGCCCTGAGCCGAAGGCAGACGCTTAACGACTGCGCCACCCAGGCGCCCTGACAGTGACATTTTTCACTAGAATCAGAAATGAATGAATTTTTGCTCTGCTCTGCATCCTCACCCTCATTTGCTATTATCAGTGTTTTGTTGTTATTTGCTTTATTTGTTTTTATTTTTGCCATTTTAATAGATGTCTATGGGATCTTATTGTGGCTTAAATTTGCATTTCTCTAAAGACAGATGATGCTGAGAATCATTTAACATACTTATTTTCCGCACAAATATTATTGTTGGTAAATTGTTACTTCCGATATTCTATTTCTTATTTGGTTGTTTACTTTCCTTTTGGAATTTAAAAGATTAAAAACTATTCTGTATAATGCCTTCTAGAAGATATGTGATTTGCAAATATTTTCTCCCATTCCAAGGCATTTCTTTTCAATTGTAGCAATTTCTTTTAAGAAATAAAGGCTCCTGGGTTTGATAAATCTATCTTACATTATTTTTTCTCTTTGGATAATGCCTTTAACGTAATAACTTATTGTCAAAATCAAAATCATAGGACTATTTCTTATAATTTCTCATAGAGTTTTAATAGCTGTGTGTCCTGCATTTATGTCTGTGATCATTTATGACTCAAGTTTTGCACAGGTGTGAGACATGAGCTAATGATATTTGTTTGTGTTATTTATATTGGCTCATTGCCTGTAGATGTTCGATTATTCTATTCTAGTTATTGAAAATAGTATATTTTCTCTGTTAAATTGTCTTTGCAACTTTTTCATAAATCTATCCTCTATATTTGTGTGGGTAGATTTCTGGGCTCATTATTCTGTTCCATTTGACATCTGGGCCTACTCTTTCACCAAAACCATAGTCTTGACAATGGTAACTTTATATTGAGAGCTGTAGAAGGGTAGTGTGGATCCTAAATATGCATTTTTCTTTACAGAATTATTTGGCGGTTATAGTTTATTTGCCTTCCTGTTTATATTTTAGAATAGTTGTTGAAATGCACATACACACGCACACACATTTTAAGAATTTAAATAGGAATCTGTTAATCCCCTAGATCAAATCAGAGATAATTGACCTAGTAATAATATTGTGTCTCCCATTCCATAGATACGGTACATTTCTCCATTTAAAAAAATCTTTTTTGTTATTTTCAAATATTGTATGAATTGTTGGTAGAATTGATAGTGAATCATATGGGCTTGGTCATGTTTTAAACTACAAAATCAATTTTTGAAAATAATTGTAGGACAATTCAAGTTACCTGTTTCTTCTTGAGCTGTCTCCTTAACTCATGTATGTTAAGGACTTGATCCATTTCCCATTGAACTTACTGGATTTATGCACATAAGAGTTGTTTTATTATTCACTTCCTATCCTTCAAATGTCTGTAGGGTCAGTAGTGATAGCATTTCTTTTCTTCCTGATATTTGAAATTTGTGTCTTTATCTTTTTTATTGGTCAGTACTGAAAGGAGTTCATACAATGTATTGGTTCTTTCAAAGAACCCATTTTTTTTTTAAGTAGAGTTGATATACAATGTTACTTTAGTTTCAGGTATACAACATAGTGATTCCACAACTTTAATCATTATGCTATTCTCAACATATGTCAGCTACCCTCTGTTACTACCCAATGCTATTATGATACCATCGACTATATTCTCCGTGCTGTACCTTTCATTAAGAAGCATAGAGATCATTGCTTCATTGATTTTATATATTGTTTTGTTTTTAATTTTATTTATTTATGCTCTTATCTTTATTTTTTGCTTGCTCTGAGATTAATTTGTTCTTCCTTCACTTGATTGTTAAAGTAAAGCCTTGGTTTATTTTAAATTGGTTTTTAATGTAATAATTTAGTGCCATTATGTTTCCTCTAAGCACTGCTTTACCTGAAACTTAAGAAGCTTGATAAGTTGCATTTTCATTTCCATTCAGTTCAAAATAATTAGCTTAGAGACATTCCCTCTGACCTAGGAGTTATTTAGAAGTATGGTAACTTAATTTCCAACTATTTGGGCATTTTCCAGAAATGTTTCTATTAGCAGATTTGTATTTTAATGTTGTTATGAAATGAAAGTTAATTAATACGATTAAATTCATTTAAAATTTGCTGAGATTAGTTTTATGGCCCACAATATGGACTATTTGGGTCAATGTTCTTTGTACATTTATAATGTTCTCCTTACAAATAAGGAGATTTTATATTCTTCTGCTATTTGTAGAATGTTCTATGCATGCCAATTTTGCTAATAGTTTTGTTTAGGTCTGTCTAAACAAATAGCTTTTGTTTAGGTCTGTCTGTATATCTCCCTACTTGTTCTGTCAATCACAGAAAGAAGAGTATAGAAATTTCCAACTATAGATGTGCATATATCTGTATCACCTTTCAGACCTGTATGTCTCATATACAAAGCTTTGTTCTTAGGTACAAAGAATAACCTAGTATTGTCATATATTCTTGGAGAATTGACCTCTTTATCAATATATCATTTCATTTCATTTCATTCTATTGTGTGAATCCAAGTTTCTGATCTATATCATATTTCTTCTCATTGTAGAACTTCGTTTGGCATTCTTTGCAGTCTGTTAGCAGGGGATACCTTAAGCTTTCCTTTGTTTTTTCTCTTTTTTTCTCAGAAAATCTCTATTTTTCCTTCATTCTTGAAGGCTACTTTCTTTGGATATATAAATCCTGATTGAAAGTATGTTTCAACACTTACTTCATTTTTCTTCTTGCTTGCATGAATTGTGACTATGAATCACTTCTAATTCTTATTCCTTTCTGCTCTAGTTCCTGGGCCCAATCCCATTATCTTTCAAAAATCTTTTTGTTTTCTAGTAGTTTGAATATAATATGCCTATTTAAAAAAATAAAATAAAAAAATAAAAAAATAAACCAAAATGTTTATTTTGCTTGGTGTTCTATTAGCTTTCTGGATTTGTGATTTAAAATCTGTCATTTACTTTTGGGGGAAAAAAATTGGCCATAATTTCTTTTTTTTTAATGATTTTTTTTTATTATATTATGTTAATCACCATACAGTACATCCCCGGATTCCGATG